>NC_050573.1:491714028-492014028 GCF_011100635.1 Trichosurus vulpecula
CCTCCTAGACGTGGCTACCAGTAGACACAAATGTGTGTGTGTGTGTGTGTGTGTGTGTATACATTCTATACATATTTCTATTTTTCAGTTCCCTGGATGCAGATAGCATCCTCTTTCCTATGTCCCTTTGTAGATAATTTGTGTATTTATAATAGTCAAAATGACTTAGTCACTCAAAGCTGTTTTTAAAACAATATTGCTATTACTGTATACAATGTTCTCTTGGTTCTGCTCATTTTGCTCTTCATTATTTTGTGCAAGTCTCTCCATGTTTTTATGGCACAGTGGTATTCTATCACAATCATATAGCACAACTTGTTAAGTCATTCATTCCCCAATTGACAGGCGTCTCCACAGTTTCCAGTTCTTTGCCATCGCAAAAATGGCTGCTATAAATATTTTGGAACATAGAGGTTCTTTTCCTTTTTCCCTAATCACCTTAGAAAACAGACCTAGTTGTGGTATTGCCAGGCCAAAGGGTATAGAGAGTTTAATTACTCTTTGGGCATAATGCCAGATTGCTCTCCAGAATGGTTGGAGCTGTTCACAATTCTACCAGCAATGAATTAGTGTCCCATTTTGCCACATCCCCTCCAACATTTGTTGCTTTCCCCTTGAATCATTTTTACCAATCTGATAAGTATAAAATGATATCTCAAGTTTCTTTTCATTTGCATCTCTCTAGTCAATAATGATTTGTAGCATTTTTTCATATTACTCTAAATTGATTTGATTTCTTCATTGGAAGACTGCCTGTTCGTATCTCTTGACCATTTGTCAATTGGGAAATGACACATATTCTTATAGATTTTTACAAAATTCTTTATATATCTAACATGAAACCCTCATCTGAGAAAATGGCTATAAAACTTTTCCCCGATTTTCTGCTTTCCTTCTGATCTTGGCTACATTTGTGTTATTTGTACAAAATCTTTTTAATTTGTTGCCTTCAGAGATCAGAAAGCAAACTAAATGTCCAACTATGTTGCCATTTTTCAATTAAATCTGTTCTAAAGTTGTTTTTCCCCCCTTAAACATACCCATGATGTAATATCAAGGCAGAACTAACAGAAAAGGCTGCTGATGCAAGGGAACTCAAAAGTGAAAGTGAATTCCGTTATGAGGATGAGATAAAACAAAGATGTGATGTTGGCTCTGAAAGATTGTCCCCCTAGTGTTTCAGGGAACGAAATGTGGCTTTCTAAACACAGTTTAAAGCTTATTTCTGAGATTACTGAATCAACAACACTTGGCAACAGATTGTATAAGCAAGGTGAAAAACAGAGTGAAGAGTTGAAGATAACATGAAGATTATGACTGAATTTTCTGTCGTGCCATGGATGCCGCCTCACCTTTGAGGTTCACTTGTCTTTTCACATCTGCAGCCTATTCCTCTGGTTCCCAATCCTGCCAGTTTGTCTATTTTAAGGAAAAAACTCATGCCAATCATGTCTTCATTCCTTCCCAGGTTCCTCTCCTCACTCTCCAGACTTTTCCTACCCTACCTTCCCCACTTTGCAGCTTCCTTTATAACGTAGGCTGAGAAGGGCTGTCTTTATTTTTGCTTAAACCTGTATTCCCAGCACTTAGCACCATGTCTAGCACATAATAATTGTTTAATAAATGCTTGTTGACTTGACTTGAGCCATACTAAAGGTATGGAATAGACCAGTTTTTATAAGTTATGTGGTTACTTTCTTGAGAACTAAGAACAGCTCTGGAAGGTCAGTTTTCTAGTTCATTTGGTTCTGCTCAGCAATCTCGCCATTTGGCCAGCAGGTAAGGACTTGCCATTCTCTGCATGTTTTTCTCCCATTCTGATTCTGTTGACTTTTCACTTATTGCATCACCTCATTGTTATCCTCAGCTTGTGCCTTATTTTGGGAGTGGTTGATTATGTAAATCCAAATTTTTCTTTTTACTGATTCTTTCAAACCCCAGAGAGAACTTCCATCTGACTTCTCATTTTACCTTTGGTTCCTTTGCTTTTAGGTGATAGCCAGAAACTACTACACAGATTCGAAAACTGAGGAATGGGAAACAAACAAATGAAAGTAGGTCACTTCAAAGAGCAGAAGTGATGAAACTATAAATAGCTAAAGACATAATGAAAAATGAAAAGCTCAAGGAGTCTGTTAGAATTGGAAAGGAATCAACTGTGACTCTTTCCTGTCTTTTACGTTCCCCACAGTCAATGATTTAAAAAGTCCAGTCCATCCTAGTTCATTTTAGAGATGAGAAAATTCAGAAAGGTCTATGGCTTCTCTTAAGGTCATACAAATAGATCTAGTAATAGGAACCACATTTGAGCACAAAGAGATGGGCCACTACAACCACTCCCTTTCCATGAAGGTATGAGAAATAATTGTCTTACCAAGAATTCCACCTGGCCATTAGTGAATTCAGAAAAAAAGATTTTATTTTACCACATTTCAGACTGGTGACCTGACCTTTAACCCCTAGTGAAAAAAGATAGCTTAGTAGGTACAGACACACTTCAAGACAATTACAGAGCCCTTTTTCAACCCATCTTGATTTGAACTTCCCTCCCTGCATCCCATTGGTCAGGCATTTCAGGGTTCACAGCCTATCTGAAAACTCCTAAACCCCACCCCCACATGGTTCTACACCCCTGCTTACATCTCTAATTTCCACATTTCAATTTACTCCCCCCCATCCTCATTTTCTTTATAGTTCATTTAATAAATGTTTTTAGTTTCCTCCCAATTTGTCTGAATCAGACATTATGATCTCCGTAGCATGAGAAATGAATTTTCTCAATTGCCAAGAGAATTGACAAAAGCTGTGAGTTGACAATTTGGCCCAGGATATCCATGGGAAAGAGTTCCATTATCTAAGACCACCTCTAGGTTAATGGACCTCATCCTTGGTGAACCACACCTAGTCCTACAGTTTTTGATAACAGGCTGAAAAAGGCCTTCTCAGAACAAGAGAAGAGAAGTCTGCTTTTAGATATGCTGATTAACATAATTCAATCATCCCTTAAAAAGGGACCAATCTGCTCTGGACCCACACATTTCCTGGATGGCATTAAGTCCCAGGAAAGTCTGACCTCTAATTAGAGAGGTTCCACTCTGTTTTGTCACACTATTCAGTTAATTACAGACCTATCCTGGGGAAAAATTGTTTAATACTTAAGTTTTCTATTATTCCTAAGGCCACCCCAAGGAGAAAAGTAGAAAGTGCTCAGTATACAACATAAATCATTATGGGACGGGTATTTATTTCCTACACACAAAAGAAATGTTGAATCAAAAACACTCTAAATTTTCAAAAAAATCGAACAGTATTCAGTAACAATTAATAGCTGTAATTATACTCCCCCTGGAAATTGATGCTAAAACATTATTAGAGGGTTATAGAGCAATTTGCGGGACTGCCAAATAAGGACTGTTATATTTCACCTAGGCTTTGTACTGTCCCCTTAAAGTCCATGTCTACTGTCTAACCAGTACTCCTCCTCTTTTTTTCTGTGGTCATATTCTCATCAGAGATGTTTGTGTATCAGCATAAACTTCCCTTGATCCATCAGATGGATTCAGGACTTCTGGACCCCTCTAATTCACAAAGGTACCTCCCAATCTGGATATGTCTATCTCAAGATCAATATTTGATCCCCTACTAAGGAAAGGAATCACAAGGAAGAAAAGGCAGACAGGAACCCTAGCTCAAGCAAGTCTAGTTGAGTCCTCTCATTCTAGCAGTCATGTGGAAATGGTCAGTATACAGTCCAGGGTCAGGGAAATTAACCGCCTCTCTTCATCCTCTCCTGGAAAGTCTAATGAAAAAGAACTATTTGCCACCTGGGCTGGTTGAAAGAAGAGAGTGACAAGGGTGGAGTCATTTCCTTTTTAAAGATTTACTAAAGCCACCATACATTTAAAGGAGCTCTACATATGTCCCCATTACATAATGAAAAATTTGCCTGGGAGACACTTTAGCCAAGCAGCCAAGTCCGGAGGAACAGAAAGAGGAAGACATTGAAATGCAAAAGGGAAGGCCTTTAGATACAATATTAATCTTTCATAACTTAGAGAGGGTCTAAATTCTGAATAGCGAAAGAAGACATCATCAAAGTAAGTTTCTCTCCATAGGTTTCTATAATCTTATCTTTGTCCTTAACCACTTATCTGCATAAGACCCTAAAAGGAGTCTGGGAAGAATCTTACTGAAAACAGGAGAAGCTTAGTGCCTAGAGGCAACAATCCTCAGGCTCTGAGAGAGTCAAAGGGAAAAGGCTTCTTCCAGTTCTAGACTAAGTGTCATTGCCCAAACTGAAGAAAGCATTGTATCACCTGGCCAAGAAAAACATGGTGACTGAAGGAGGTAAAAGACTGCAGCTGCCCCCCTAAGAGTGAGCCAGGGATTCTGAGAAGAGCCCAGTGTCTGAGTGACCTCACTGGCCACCAGGTGACATCCCAGGTCTAGTTTCGCATGAGGTGGTGACAAATCAACCTGCCAAGTCCAGTCCAGCAGCAGTGAAATCCAAGGAGAAGTCAGCCCAGTAGCCCAACCCCATAGAAGATAGACCTATCTAGCCAAGATAATAAGATAATAGCCCAGCTGAGCATCAGAGTAACATGTTCATCACCAGTGCTATATAAATTGAATATCGAGAGTACCCAATGGAGAAAGAAAGGAAATTGAAGCCCTGAAGTTCCTGAGTTGTGAATTGCCCTGGATAAATGTATTCCCTACATGCCTCACTTACTCAATGCAGTGCCTTACTACCATTATATTTCATGGCTGTGCCTACTCCTTCCAACATGGATTTCACGTGTACTGGTGGGAGAACTCACCAACCCAATCCCTGGTTAGAGGAGAAAGAATGCTTTGTAACCTCTCTTCTTGCTGTACCATCTACGTAAAGCCTTGTGCTAAAGAACTAACTGAGTCCATTAGCTCTTTATCAAGAGGAAACCCCAGTGGAAGCTCATAAGCTGGTCTTATAAGGACAGTCACCTATACAGATCTAGCCCTAGTACTCTGTAATCAGCAGCAGCTATACTGTGAAGACCCAACTTACCAGAGCCAATGTGAGTTGGGCAAGTGGAAAAAGGAAAAGGCAATAGCAGAAGTGGGAAACAAGGTTTGACAAGTCTTGGGAGGCTCACCACCACACCACAGACACAAATATGGCAGACCTCTTTATGACTTTATGATGGGTAATATGTAGCTGCCTCAATGCATTTCAGCAAAGAGCCACCAACCCCTACAATCAGCAATTCTTGAGTATTAGATACTTGGGCCTTTTTTTCTAATTAAAATGAATGCTGCTAAATTTTAAAATAGAAAAGCAATCATAAAAATGTTCCTATACAAATCTATTAACAGGTTATTTTCCCTGGCTTTTTTTTTCTACTTGTCTGGTACAAATTGCAACTAGGTCCCTGACGCTGATTCTTTCTTTCATATTAAACTATTACCTGGAGGAGGTAGACAGAGCCATCAAATCCTATCTCAGATGCTAATCTTCTAGGTGTCTTTTTTTGTTTGTTTTTTTTGGGGGAGGAGTCTCAAAGTGGGCCAGAGAAATTATGTAAATATGCACATGTGTACCTGTGAAGTCTCTGAGGTGACCCTTCTCTTTTGCAAGGCCAAGAGACATGGACTGCTGATTCCATCTCCTCCATACTTCACCAGCAGATTGCCTCCACACATGTTCTCCTCTCTAATCTTCAATCTCTCCCCAACTATTGGCTCCTTCCCTGCTGTATACAAACACTCCCAAGTTTCTGGGTTCCTAAGCAACCCCCCCAAAAAGTAACCCTTTGCTAGTACTTACCCTCCACTCAGTCTAACATCTGATATTTCTCCTCCCTTTCAGTTAAACTCCTAGAAATACCTGTCTGCATCTGTTGCCTCCATTTCCTCTCCTTTCACTCATTTAAAAAAATTTTTACATTTATACATTTATTTTAAAATTTTCAATTGCAAATTCTCTCCTTCCCCTGAGCCTGTCTCTCACTCACTGAGAGGGCAAGGAATTTGATACACATTATATACAAGGCCTCACTAATTTTCAACTGTTTTTAATCTGATTTCTGGCCTCAATTGAAATTATGCTTACAAAAGTTTTTAGTGATCTTTTTTAAAAAATTGATTTTTTAAAAATTAACAAAAATGTGTTTTTCTCATCTCCTATGTCTCCCCACCACAGGGAAAGAAAAGGAAAGAAAAATAAACCCCTTGTAACAAACAGGCATTGTTAAATAAAACAAATTCCCACATTGCCCACAGGAGGTCCCCCCAAAGCTTTAATGCTTAAAACTGCATTAAGCCTTTTTGGGACACTGTATGTGTCTCAATCTGTACCCTAATTCCCTTACTTCTTTGTCAGGAGGTAAGCAGCATGTTTCATCATGGTTCTTCTGGAACCATGTCAGTCATTGCATTGATTAGAGTTCTTAAATCTTTTAAGGTAATCGGTCTTTCTAATTTTGTTGTTATTGTATAAATTGTCTTTCTAACTCTGCTCACTTCACTATATATCGTTTATACAAGCATTCTCAGGTTTCTCTGAAATCATCTCTTTCTTCATTATCACATTTCTATTATATTCATATACCATCATTTGTTCAGCAATCCCACAATTAATGAGCACCTCTTTAATTTCTAGTTCTTTCCAACACAAGAAAGCTGCTACAAATATTTATGTACATGTGGGTTCTGTTGATCTCTTAACTGCCAAATTGAGTGGGCTTTTTTCTCAGTCATGCTTTTCTCTGCAGCATTTTTGTTGACACCTTCTCTTCTTGGATTCTCTGTTTTTGTAACCATGACTTTCTCTCTCTCTCTCTCTCTCTCTCTCTCTCTCTCTCTCTCTCTCTCTCTCTCTCCTCTCGTCCAACTTCTCCTTCTGGGTCTCCTTTCCTGGTTCATCATGCATATTCCTCCTAAGGGTGTTCCCTGAGATTTTGACCTGGGCCCTCTTTTACACTTTGCATATTCTCTTACTCTTAGTGACTTTATCAGCTCCCATGGGTTAAATTGTCATTTCTATGCAGATGACTCCTAAATCTATCAGTTTTGCCCTTCTGAGCTCTGGTTGCATATCTCTAACTGCCTATTGAATATTTCAAACTGGATGTCCTCCATCTGATTGTGTCTCTTAGGCATTTAGTTTTATTTTTATTATAATGACTAAGGTAAATAATTTAATTCTTCCTGATAACAATTTAAGAAATTTTTCTTTTATTTATCCTTTTCCATTTCAAAACTTTTTTTGTGTGGGTGCTGTGGTTTTTTTCTGGAGAATGTTTTTAATTCTTCTGTGTCTCATTATCATAGATTTGTTTTCTGTCCCTGAAGTAGTTTCTGCTAGTTTGCTAGTTCTGCTAGTTTGTGAAATTTTCAGAGAAGAGAAGCCACATTTTGAAAGCAAAAGTTGAAAAGAGTTTCTGTCTAGACATTTAGAAAACTTCAGCAAAACTTTCCTCCCTTTGCCAAGTGTACTTAGAAAGTAGCTAGAATCCAGAATAGTGGAAGCCAGGGGCAGGGGGGTGAGGATGGTGGGAGGGTAGGGTGAGTAGGGTGGGTGTGGAGGGTGTCAGATCTACTCCAGATCACCCCTTTTTGTGAGTCATGACTCCCCATTGTTCTGAATGTAAATGTAGAAGCACTTGGTGTCTATTCTCCTCTCTAGGAAAAATAGAAGTCTGCAAGGAGTCCCTACTTGTATCTCATCTATGAGCTACAGGAATAGTTTGGATTCCAATGACTTTGGAAATTTGTTGTTGTTCAGGTATTTCAGTCATGGCCAACTCTTTGTAACCCCATTTGTGGTTTTCTTGGCAAAGATGCTGAAATAATTTGCCATTTCCTTTTCTAACTCATTTTATCAATGAAGAAACTGAGTCAAACAGGGTTAAGTGACTTGCCCAGCTAGTAGGTGTCTAAGGTCAGATTTGAACTGATGAAGCTGAGTCTTCCTGACCCCAGGCCTGGAACTCTATCTGCTATACCACCTAGTTGCTTTGGAAGTAGCCTGACACTAAAACTTGCCTTGAGTATGGCCTAGGGGACCATGAAGAGGTGGGTGAATGGGGACAATGTGGGCTTATGGGATCAAATTCAACTCTCACCTCAGACACTTATTGGTTACATTAGAGGCTGCATGGTGTCAGGAATATCTGGGTTCGAGCACTTAGCAGCTGTGTGACCTTAGGCAAATCACTTAACTTCTCTGAGCCTCAGTTTTCTCATCAATAAAATGAGGGAGTTGAATCCAATGACCTCTAAAGTCCTTTCTAGTTCTAAATCTATAATCTTGTTTATTTTAGTCAGCACCAGATTACTGGCCAGTCCTTCTGTTTCCTCATCTGTAAACATGAGGTGGTTGGGCAAAGCAATCTCTAAACTCGTCATATCACAGTATCATAATTTTAGAACTTGAAGGATAGTTGTAGCTAGCATCGATGCTGTACTTTAAGGTTTGCAGGATGCTTTACAAATATTATCTCATTTGATCTTTGCAACAGCCCGGGGAGGTAGGGATGCTCTTATTAACTGAGGCAAACAGAGTTAAGTGACTTGACCAGGGTCATGTAGCTAGTAGGCATCTGAGAGCAAATTTGAATTCAGGAAGATGAGTCTTTCTGACTTCAGGTCCAACATTCTATCTGCTGTACCACCTAGCTGCCTTCTTTTCCAGATCTTAGTATTTTATGATTCCAGGTGTCTACATGAAACATCACTACCTTACCTAATATCATTAAAAGTAAGCTACTGCATATTTAGTTTAAATAACTAAACTTCACTCCTTTAAACCTTGTAAAATTTTCAAAAAAATATTAAAAATAGAAGATATAATTTTTTTAAATATCCAGGCATATTATTCCCTTCTTAAACTTAATATCCTTAATTTTAAGATCTTTGATTTTATCCATTTGGAGTAGGTCTTGTTGTTCAATCATGTTTGACTCTTCATGACTCCATCTGGGGTTTTCCTGGCAAAGACAGTGGAGTGTTTGCCATTTCCCTCTCCAGCTCATTGTATGGATGAAGAAACTGAGGCAAATAGGAATAAGTGACTTGCCCAAGATCACACAGCAAGTAAGTGTCTGAGACTGGATTTGAACTCAGGTCTTCTTGACTCCAGGCCTGGTGATCTATCCACTGCACCACCAAACTGTCCCTAGGAGCAGGAGTAGGTCTATACACCCAGAATTCGACAACCAGGGAATCACACATCCAAATCAAATCTACATGTATATTTTTGCCTACTAATGGGTTTGAACAATTAATTTTGCAAATTAAATTTTCTTAAGTTAATGTGCTAATATTCAAGAAGAGGAAACAAGATGTTTTTACACATCACATGGGTTTTTTTTAAATGGGGGTGGGGCGTAATATTGTTTTTCTAGGCTCAAAAAGTATCTTTTAAACATGAACAATAGAATTGTTTTTCAAGTTCATTAGATTTCATTGCCATAGGGATTTTGTGACCCGTCAGTCAGTCAATAATCATTTATTAAGCATCCTCTACACATTCCAGGCACTATGCTAGGTGCTGGGAATACAAAGACAGGGAAAAGACAGTCCCTACCCTAAAGAAGCTCTCAATCTAATGGAACAGACAACATACAAATAACACTGTACCAAGAAGTTATATACAGGATAAATTGTTTATAATCAGCAAGGGAAGGTACTAGAATTAAGGGGGATCAAGAAAGGCTTTCTGTAGAAGGTGGGATTTTAGCTGAGACTTGAAGGAAGCCAGCAAGGGGAGATGAGAAGGAACAGCCTTCCAGGTGTAGGGGACAGCCAGTAAAATGCATGGAGTAGATGGAGAGTGACTTGTCTGAGGAACAAAAAGGAGGCCAGTGTCACTAAATCTCAGAGAAAATGTGGGGGCAGGGGAAACAGGGGGCAGGAAGGATAGGTGGTAAGTTGAAGAAATTACAATGTCAATTATTACTCTCTCTGTAAATTATAGTCTTAAAGACTTGACTGGGGCACTAAGAAGGTAAATGATTTGCCTAGGAACATATACCTCAGAGGCAGGATTTGATCCCAACTCTATCCTTACTCTGAGACCAATTCTTCATCCACCAAGCCACTTTGCCTTTGATAGAGATGAAAGAAAAAACAGAAAAGTAAAAAAAAAACAAAGAAAATTACATTTATTTCATAAACCTTGTAATAATAAATGGTTATGTGTATGTGTGTTTGTGTGTTTTATCAATTTCACACTCTCTAGCCATTTCCAACCCATGTAATATGCCCTCTGGCCTTCCTCCTCTCACAGACACTTGGTCTCTACCATTTCAGATGATCATATTATAAAAAAACTAAATCTGATATGCTGAATGTTATGAAGTTTCCTTCATGCAAACAATATTTATTACTAATAATAAAATAGCTAGTACTGATCTAGCCTTTTCAGGTTTGCAAAGAGCTTTTTAACTCATCTTGTCCTCACAACAATTCTGTCATGTAGGTGTTACTATTATCCCCTTTAAACAGATGAGGAAACTGAGATAGACAGAGGCTTCGTGACTTGACAAGGGTCATCTCAACAGAAAGAATCTGAGGCCAAATTTGAAGTCAGGTCTACCTGATGCCAGATCTGGTGCTCAATCCTTCAGCTGTTTCTAATCAAATTGTTTTGAGATAACAGTGTTAATTGGAAATTAGGAACAAAAATGACAATTGCTATAAACCAACAATTTTATGGAATGAGCCAAAGCAAAAAGTGAGCCTTGCTATACTAACAGAATTGTCTCTATTATGGACAGTCTGCCTGTCACAGATGCTTTCATTGAAGAGAGACAGTTGATTCTGATAATTAGTTCCTTCTCTTGTTAAATGCTCACTGAAAACCTACAAAACTCTTGTGGTTTTGTGGTATACTTGTGTTTAAAGCAGCACAACCACACACATTTCTAAGCACCTAAAGGAAAACAGCAAAATGATAGAAAAAATGTAGATGACATAACAAAAGTGAAAATGAGAACTGAAAAGTGGGAAATTCCTGTGAACAAGAAAAGTATGGATGGCATCTCTCAATAAATAGCTGACACCCATGGAGGAAAGCCATTCGCATCACAGACCTTGGAAGTGTCTACACAGCCAGCTCCTCACAAGTTCACTATGGCCAACAGCAGCATCTTACAGCTGGCCCTTCTCCTGCTCCTCTCTGCTGCTGTCCCTTCTAAAGGCTTTGACTCACTTCGCTTCCATCAAAGAAGAACCAATCACAGGAGTGTGAGTCTCCTGCATGAAATGATTGGAAAAATTCCTCCAGAATGTCTCTGGGAGAGAATGTACTTCAAGATCCCTCGGGAGATTGTACAGCCTAAGCAATGCCAAAAGGAGAATGCGACCATGGTCATCCATGAGATGCTCCAGCATATCTTCTTGCTATTCAGCAGCAAAAATGCCAGCCCTGGTGTGGATGAGGCCATCATTGGGACATTCCTCAATGGAATCTATCAGCAAATGGTGCATCTGGAAATGGCTTTGGAGGAAGAGGTGGACCAGGCCGATAGCACCTGGGGGAGTGAAGAGAGCATCTTGCAACTCAATAATTATTATCAAGGAATAATGAACTATCTGAAAAACAAAGAGTACTGCAGCTGTGCCTGGAAGATTGTCCAGAAGGAAATCAGAAGGAATTTTATCTTCCTTTTCAAATGGACAGAATGTCTAAAAAACTGAAGGACCCGGAGAGTGTACTTCAGAAACTAGATGGCATGTACAGATGTTATAGGTGCTCTTGAAAACAACTGTTATTGTTTGAAATAGGTGGCATCCAACATATTTGATTTGGAATGAAAACTGGACAGTTTTATAGTTTTATTTTTTTAATATTTATTTATTTAACAGATTTATTTAAGGTATTTTTTTTTACTTTTGGACAATAAATTATTTTGATGTCTAAACTTGTTCACTTGCTTTTTAAAATCAATTCATTTATTCACTAAATTTAAAAATATTAGTTTACCAACAGGGAAGCTGAGGAAGGGGGTTGGGAACTCTCCAGATTTACCTTACCCACTCAGCCACCATAATTCAAGGGGTATGTATGCTGCTTGTCACCCACTGTCAGAGCCTCTAGAACTTTGGCTAAGCTGGCTGGAGACTTGACTACCTGTAGATATCCAAGGATTCTGGACATTACAGCTGGGAGCACAGCCCATTATTCCAGTCATACCTGAGATCAGGCATCAGCCACTCCTATCAATTCTCACTTTGATGAAAGTGACCAGAGTTCCCCTCAGAGAAGTTCCAAACCTTGGTCACCCAGTGTAGAGACCTAATATAGGACCCCTCCTCAGCAATAAGGATTCCTGTCCATTCATGGACAAGAACGCCAGGATCCCTCCACAGCTGACCTAAGCAAGAATTGGGCACTTTCATCCTCCTCCCCATTTTCTACCCCCTTTTAATTGCCCAATTAGAAACCAGCCTAATTTCAGACATGCATGGAACCCTGCACCTGACATACAGGTTCTTGGCTACTGGGATTCCCATGCCACACAGCAGGTTCTTGGAGCCCCAGTGACCCTAAGCTGAAAGCCTTCCACCCCACCAGCAGTCACTCGAAGCCTACCCACCCATGGACTAGGGCATCACCATTAGAACAGTAAGTACTCTGGATCATAGCCCTAAATTTGGTGCCCCCTGAATGGCTGGAAAGGAGGACTCTAGATACCCTGACTGGGGGCTTTTGTGTTGGACATTATGGGATGGCCTCAGTAGCTGCCACCAAGGTCAGCATTGATTTCCACCACCTTTCCTACTGACCCTGACCTGCACCCCGTCAAAGCAGCTTGAAGTGCCATCCATTCTACCTGGACTCTACAAAGAATTTTCATATATACTGTTTGGACAATAAACAAGTATGTAAGCCCCTCTTCTTAACCATACCCCCGCTACAGGAGACTTATAGGATCACAGAATCCTAAATAATGGAGCTAAAAGGAACCTCATAGACTAACAAGGCCAATTCCCTAATTTTACAGATAAGGATATTGAGGCCCAAAGAGGTTCATCAAATAATACAAGAAGCATAAACAATGTAAATGGAAAGAACAATCATAAAACAATTGAAAATAAATGTTGCAGATTACAAAGAACAAGCTTGACCCCCAAAAAGTGATATGAGGTAACAACCTCCCCCCTCCACACACACACACACACACACACACACACTCCTTTGAAGGAGCAGGGATCCAGGTATGTGGAAGATTGCACATTTCAGGTGGGGTTTTTTCATGAATTGATTGGTTTGCTAATTTTTTCCTCTTCCTCTTTTTCTTTCTTTTCTCAAAATTTCTTTGTTAGAAGGAATGATTCTCATTGAAGGGGACACAGAGTGAACTCTAGGCAGTATATGAAAAGATAACAATAAAATTTTTTAAAAAAAGAAGCAGGGAATCCCATGTCTTTGTCTCTGATCCACGCTACTTACCAGCCACATGTTAGACTTTGACAATACTTAAATATTGTTCTCATTCATTTAGGAACAAGACGTGTGGGGGGGGGAACAATCTATTCTTAATAATAGCTGGCATTTATATAATACTTTGAGCTTTGCAAAGTGTTATCTCATTTAGGAGGTGGGTACTATTATTATCCCCTTTTTGCAAAGGAGAAAACTGAAGCTGAGAGTGGCTAAGTGACTTGTCCAGGGTAACAAAGCTAGTGAAGCCTTCATGACTCCAAGTCCATCCATCAAGCTGTCTTCCATAGAGATTAAATTGACAAAAGGCATATTTCCTCTGAATTATAAATAGTTCCAATTTTTTGGTGTGGGGGGTGGCTTAAAGAGAGAGTGGTAAATATAAATCTGATGCATGAATAATTGCATAAATAGTGTTGCACAAATAAGGTTACATTTTCAGTAAAGGAATATGCTTTTTTGTTCTTGACAATGCATTTGGTTGATATAAGTACCTTGATAAGTGAAAAATAGCTACAGGGGTTTTAATTATGCATTGACCAAAACAGTGTAAAAGTTTGGATTTATTTTAGTAGGATTTAATTGCTCAGAATTAATTCAGGACAATTGAGCTGCTCTATTGGTGTAGTATGTAAATTCTAATTCTCAATACACTTTATAAGATACAAAAAAAAGAGAAAAGAACCACCAGATGATATATTAAGATGTACCAACAATTTCTTGAATGGCTATTGACTTTTTAAAAAATAATAATATTTTATTTTTTCCCTGATTTTTAACATTTGTTTTTAAGATTTGAGTTTCAAATTCTATTCCTCCTCTCCACTCCTCCAAGACCATTAAGCAATCTGACATAGGTTACATATGTGCAATCATGTAAAACTTATTTACATATTAGTCTTTTGTTGAAGAAAACTCAAGAACGGGAAGAAGGAAGGAAGAAACAAAGAAAGAGAGAAAAACAAAGAAAGATAGTATTAGATATGTATTCAGACTTCATCAGTTCTTTTTCTGGAGGCAGATAGCATTTTTCATCATGAATCCTTTGGGATTGTCTTGGATCATTCTATGGCTGAGAATAGTTAAGTCACTCATAGTTGTTCATTATATAATGTTGCTGTTACTATGTACAATGTTCTCCTGGTTCCGCTCATTTCACTCTGCATCAGTTCAAATAAGCCTTTCCAGGTTTTTCTGAAATCGTCTTGCTAGTCATTTCTTATAACATAATAATATTCCATTACAATTACATACCACAACTTGCTCAGCCATTCCTCAATTGATGGGCATCCCCTCAATTTCCAATTCTTAGCCACTAATGACTTTTTAAAGACAAAAAATTAGGCCTAGAAAACATGGATAAAATCCATTATTTTTCTTATCATCAAAAAAATAGAGCAACCCTCAAGTCTTAGTGCAGTTTTAACCTTTAATAGTCACTTAAAAAACTTCACGTATGCTATGGTCAGAAATGCACAAAACTACCATCTGATGATTATCAAATTATTCAATTCTACCTCTATAAACTGCTAGCTTTCTAATTTAATGATTCATTTATCTAACTGTTCTCAGAGACATTTAGAAATCTGAAGTGTGGTGAAGTAGCACTTACACCTCAACTATTCTGGATACAAAAGAAGGTGGAGAGGGACAGCCTAGCATGGTAGATGGAGGACTGTCCTCAGAGCCAATTTAAGTCCCACCTCTGATATACATGCTAACTCAATAACCTTGGCCAAACACTTAACTTCTCAGGCAACTCTCTAAGACTGTAGGTGCCAAAGGAGGTGCATTACTAAAACAAATTTCCTCATCTGGGAGTTCCTTTTACCTATGAAATTGCTGATCCAGTCTCTATCCCCTATAAAAAAGCAAACCATTTCCATCTGGCTTGGGAAGCCTGTCCCAGATCTTCCACAACTCCAGCAGCAACACACATAGAGTCCAGAACAAATAGTAACACAGTTATATATTCTATTCTACTTCTCATATTTTCCCAGATCAATAAATACCATTTGGTATACAGTACTAAGAACCCCTAATAAAAATACTAGCACTAAGTTGCATAAATAGAGTTTAAGAAGAAAATCTGAGACAATATAAACCATCCACTGAGAAAAAAGTGATAGCAAATGTGCTAATCATTGTCAGAAATTAGCCATCTCCGGCATTTAGTCTTGACATACATGTGACACAGAGAAGTTCCTAGAGAAGATCATAATCATTGCTTCTCAACCTTTTGGCTAAGATCAAGTGAAGATGGTCATTATGCATTTATAAAAGTGTGACTAAAAAGCTTCTTGAATTATCGAAAAGCTTCAGAACTATCATTGCACATGGTACTTCTTTTTTTTTTCTTTCTTTTTTTTTGTATGTGAAGTCTCTGTTGCTGGCAGCTGTCTTAGTCAATGCTTTTTTGGTACAACTATTAGTAATTGTCTGTGTCACTCTAGCAGAAAAAGGGGGGTTACTTGGGGGGGGGTATTATAATGCAGCTATAAGGCATAAACTTGATTCAGGGAGGAAATGAGTAGATTTCATAGGTGGCCACATATGTAGCTGAAATGGTTCATGCAGCTATGAGGACTAGTCACGGTTTTTGCTTCCCTTCTCAAACAAACGAGAAATAGGAATGCCTTTAGGGACAAATCTTGTTGACTCCACTAACTACTCTTTTCAGTTAAGCATCTGGTAACTGTATCCGCTCTCCATTCAGATGGGGATTTCCTGTCCATAGAAGGAATGCCAGGAAACTCCCATCTGCCCCAGATTTGCCCTACAGAAAAAAATCTCTCTCTCTCTCTCTCTCTCTCTCTCTCTCTCTCTCTCTCTGTCTGTTTCTCTCTGTCTCTCTCTGTCTCTCTGTCTCTCTCTCTGTCTCTCTCTCTCTCTCTCTCTCTCTCTCTCTCTCTCTCTCTCTCTCTCGACTTGAGGTAGGGAGAAAGAATCTGTCAGTACCTCAAGCCAGAGATTTCATCATACTGTCTGGCCAAGCTGTATTTCCTTCTCTTAACCACTATTCTCACTCTGCTAGCAGCATGAAAGTCAGATCAGAAGATTGGATTCAGTTTCCCTTTTTAACTCTGTTGCCAGAGTAATTCCTTGGCACTTGCTGTTTTCATTAGCTCATGGAATATTTAAGGTCTCTGACCCTAAACCTGTAAGTGAAAATCCAGGAAAAACAGATTCTTGTTTGACTTTTTAAAGTTCTTGGGTCCTCCTTCTTTCTTAGGAAAACTCAAAGTTAACAAGAATTCCTGAGGCAGGAGGAACATAGAAATATTTAGAGCTAGAAGGGATCCTAGGGGCCATCTAATACAATACAGATTTGGAAATTGAGGCAGGGAGAGATTTTTTTAAGTGACTTGCTTAGGGTCACACTAATTGGTGGTTGAGGTAGGATTTGAACTCTGGGCTTCCTGACTTTGGCTGTAATGTTCTATCTACTATACCATCCTGCCTCATAGACTAGTAAACTAGAAATTTCTGATGTAGATAAAAGAGAAAGAGGCAGGTTTTAAGAGGCACAATGTGAAAGAAAACTAAAGAAAACAAAGTCAAGAAAAATAAAGCTATATCCTTCCTATACATTTTTACCATTAGTTATTTACATGCAGATGCAGCCAAATCGATAAAGACAGACTTCTCTCTCAGCAGATGCAATTCAACGTTTATTCAGTGTCTACTATGTGCTTGGTTTTGGGAATAGAGAGGCAAATAACAGTCCCTGCCTTCACGAATCATAGTGTGATTAACAGTACGAGGTCACAGATTAAGATTGATTAGAATATGATAAATGTGTTGGGAAGATACAAACAAAGCTATGAAAAATTTAAGGAAGATAATATGCCCTGGGCTTGCGGAGGATAGGAAGGCTTCATGGAGGAGATGACATCTGGCTTAGGCCTTGAAAGATGGAAAAAATTTTAAGACTGGAAAGGAGTAAAAGCAATGAGACAGAAGAAAGCCATATGAAAATGGGAACAATTAGTAGCTAGGTTTGACTAGAATGTACATTGCACCAAGAGATCAACATGAGATAAAGTTGAAAAGTTGCAAAGGGCTGTGAATGTCAGCCTAAGGAGTTTACAATTTACATGGGAAGCCAATGTTTTCCAAATGGTGTTTCCTGAAATTTGAATTTGGATCCGATGAGAAAATTTCAGTGCAGGCCCTCTCATTAAAATATTAGAAAAAAGATGTACATTGGAAACAGTTATGTGCAACTTTTCCAGTATGAAGATGAGTTCATGATTCTGCACCAAAATTTTATAACTCTTTTTATCCTGGAGGTATTCCATATCTTTCATCCCAGACTAGTGTTTAGGGATTGTACCATATATTTCAAACTGTTTGAAATGTTTCAAAAGCATATTACAAAACTGTTCCACAGCCAGATTAAGTGGGAAATACTGCAGCAAGCAAAAGAGCAAGGAGGAGAACATCTACATCTAAATATTAGAACCTCTGCTGGGCCCAAGAGGCTAGAGCACTCCCCTCTTTAGCTCTAAGGCAGCTATCTGTTCTGGACCTATAAACGTGGTGGTTGGGTCCATTCCTTGGGGAACCTGGCCTCTAATGAAAGGTTTTAGGCTCCTTTTTCTCATATTCTTTGGTCTTTTTGTGCCCAACCATGGAGTCTTGGGTGGGAGGGTGAGATTATTTGTAACTTAGATTTGGCTCATGATCTCTCCAAAGGGAGGAGTGGAAAGATGCCCCCTGCAAAATATGGGACAACTATGTATTCTCTACATGGAAAATAAGTTCTAAACACAAGACTCTCAGAGGCTCACATTAACTAAGATTTAAAACAAGCACCTACAATAAGTACTATTATACAGTCACAAGAAATTGGCTTAAAACCATCAAAGCAATACATTTAGAGTGACTACTCCAAATGTTGGGGGTTGCCTCCAAAACTGGATACATTCATCTCAGGATGACTGTCCAGTCACCTACAATAAGAGAGAGGGAGAGAGAAAGAGAGAGAGAGAGAGAGAGAGAGAGAGAGACAGAGACAGAGAGAGAGACAGAGACAGAGACAGAGAGAGAGAGAAATAGAGAGAGAGAGAGAGAGAGAGAGAAAGACAGGAGAGGAGAGGGACAGAAAGAGGATGAGGAGGAGGGGGATAATGGACAGTTCATTTATTAAGCCCTATGTGGTCCCAGGTACTGTGGTAAGTGCTGGGAATACAAATACAAGCAAGCAAGACTCTTGACCTCAAGGAGCTTACAGTCTAATGGGGTAATATAACATATAAAGGGAGATAGAAAGGGAAAAGGGAGAGTATACACATGCTGGCATGGTGTGGAAATGGCTGGCAAGTGATAAGGAGACCTGATTCTGATTCAAATAAGGCAAAAAGTTCACCTGTCAGAGCCCAGAATGCCATAGGCAAAGTCCAAGGTTCTGGTGGCAGAGGGAAGATGAGGCTGAGGTCTGGCATACACTCCCTAGGATATTCCTATAGGCCCACTCCCACACATGATACCTGGGGCAAAACTTCCAATTCAATCCATACTACATACATATTAAAGTATAGATAAAAGTAAAATAAATGCAAGATAATTTAAGTTAGGGGTGGGGATGGGAAGAAGGAAATAGCAGGAGAGGAGAAGGTAGATCATGAAAGGTATCATGTAAGAGGTGGCACTTCAGCTGAGCTTTAAAGGAAACTAAGGATTGTAGGAGATAAAGGTGAGAAAGAAGTATATTCTATGCCAGATCAGCCTGTACAAAAAAACAGAGGAAAGAAATGGAATGTCATGTATGAGGAATACAAGATTGACTAGACCAAAATTTGTGTGAAGAGGAATAATGTGTATTAACACTGGAAAGATAGGTTGGATTTAGGTTGTAAAGGGCTTTAAGTATCAGAAGATTGTGATTATTTGGTCCTACAGGTAAGAGGTAACCGCTGATATTGACAGAGCAACAGCGACATGATCAGATCTGTGTTTTAGGGCTATCACTTCAGCAATAGTGTGGAGGATAAATTTGAGGAGGGAGGTACAAAGGCAAGAAAAATCAATAGGAGGGTTCTGCAATAGTCTAGATGAGAAGTGATGAGGGTCTGATCTAGGAATGGTAACCATGTTGATTTTTGTCTAACTAGCATTTGGTGGGAAGAGAGGCAGGTTTGCACACAGCTTAGGACCCTTCTTCCCCATTAATAGAAAGTGAGCAGGAAAAGTAGATTGAATTTTAAAAAATCATTTCTCCTAGATTTTTAATATTTAAGGAAGCAGGCAAATATACTTCTACCCCAGCATTCTCTCTCTGAGCAGAGCAGGGCAGATCAGCTTCATAACCCTTTCCCCTGCTCTCTTCCAGGCAGGAATCAAAGGTTCCCATGGCGCTGGATTGTGGTTCTTAAGATATTTAAGCCTTCCTGCTTGCCACATTTTGACAAACCCATCCAACAAACCCAAGCTCTCCTACCTTTCTCAGCCAAATCCCTAGAAAATAAGTTCATTTCCTCTCCTTTCACTCAGCACTGCTGGTTCCTGAGTTCATACCAAGTGAAATTCTCTCTCTATAGTTATCAATAGTCTCCCGATTGCTTAATCTGAGGGTCTTTTCTCAACTCCGAGCTTTCCTGACCTCTTTGTTGCATTTGACACTGTTGACCATCCTCTCCTCCTCTCCTTTTTTTGGGTGGTCATGACATTAAACTCTCCCGATTCTCCTCCTACCTGTCAAACCACTCCTTAGTCTCTTTGGCTGGATCATCACCTGTATCATACCCCTAACTGTAACAGTTCCTCAAAGCTCTATCCCAAATCCTTTTTTTTCTTCTTTCTTTATATTTTCTTTCTTGACCTTATCAATTCCCGTGGATTTAATAATGATATCTATGCCAGTGACTCCCAGATCCATCTGCTCAGCCCCAGGCTCTCCCCAGGGCTTCATTCTTCCATCACTGGTTGCCTAGGTGTTCCAGAGACATCTCAAACTCACCATACCCAAAGCAAACCTCAATTATTTTTACTAAAAATCCGCCCCTGTTCCAAACTTCACTATTCATAACCATTCTTCCATTCTCCCAGGTTTATAACTTTAATGTATCTTGACTCTTCAGTCACCCTCACCAAAAGTCAAATCTTGCCCTATCTACCTCCTTGACATCCCTTGCATATATATTCTCTACACACATCTTAGTTCAGGCTCTCATCACCTTTTACTAAGATAACTTGCTAATCAGTCTCCATACCTAAGCTCTCTTACCACTCTAACTGACTATACACATGCTGCCTAAGTAATTTTCATTAGGCTCAGAAAGGACCATATCACTCCTTTACTCAAGAAATTCTACTGGCTCCCTATTGCCTCTGGGATAAAATATAAACTCCTCTACTTAGCCTTTAAAGACTTTCCCAAACCTGGAATGAACCCATCTTTCTAGTCTCAATGTACCTTACTCCTCCTCCCACATTCTGTGATCAAACCAAACTGGCCTTCTCTCTGCTCCTCACACATGAAATTTCATATCCCATCTTTATGCCTTTGCATTGGCCATCCCACGCCTGAAATGAATCATTCCCCTCATCCTTTTCTTTCCTTTGAGAGGTAGCTCAACTACCACCTTTTACATGAAACCTTGCCTGATCCTTCCAAATGGTAATGCTTCCTTTACAAACTGCTTTCTATTTAAGTATTTTAATTTTGTTTGTACTTATACTCTTTACGGTTATGATGCATATACACTTATATATATATATATATATATATATATACACACACACATATGAATGTAAGTTCTCAAGAGTAGCAATTGCTTCATTCTTTACGTTTGTATTTCCCAGAACCTAGCACGGTGCCTAGCTATGGTGCTTAATAAGTGCTTGTTGTTTGAATAGTTGAGGAATAACCAATGCAGTAGTGATGGTCTGAGAGGGGATATGGAATGAAGGAGACTGAGACTGGATTATTTAAAGCAAAAAAAATTAATAAACAATGAGGTGATGTAATGGAATTTAATGAAAGATCACTATCCTGCTACAATCGGATGAATGACTCAGAACCAGAGGGTTAAACAAGCAGTTCTTTTACTCAAATTATATTGCAATACACACAGATAGAAGCAATTCTCAAGGTAATCTAAGAGAGATAAAAATTGCCATCAAAGAGGTTTTTTAAAATTCAGGTAGCAAGAAGCTTAAAAAAAAAATCAGTCAGCATGGAGGATGCTGGGATTTAAGAACTCTCTTCCAAAGTAATAAAAACTACTTTTATATTCTTCTTGCCCAAAAGGCCCATAGCTGGATCCTACATCAATCCACTTAGAGGCAAAATTAATCCCAACTGCTCCAAGTCTACACCACAACCTCCTTGTTTGCAAAGGGCTTGGCTGAGACTGTGGGAATTTGGGTGAATGGAGGAGGGCACTAACTGACACTTCAACTGTTTCTGTTCCAAAACAGAAGGAAAAACAAAAAGTCCCAATGACTGAATGTTAATGCAAATTTGCTCACAAATGAAAGAGGCTTGTTAAACACATTGGAAAACAAAACAAAACAAAATCCAACAATGTTTCCACATTCAATAAATACACCTAAAACCCAGTTAAAATGAAATATGCAAGCATAATTCTTTATTCTTCAAAAAGCAAGAGTGGGTGGTGACCTTGATTTTGGATAACTTAACTGTAAACTAGATACCATGAAGAGAGATAAACAAGAAAGTACATTTGCCACAGATAATAAAATAATATAAATATGAAATATATGCACACTGTATTATATATATATATACTGAATGATATGACATCTAAATATTTAATGGAAAAATCTAACGATATTGCAAAACAGTAAGACAATAATTGTAGATATCTTCTTGTGACTCTTTAGGACGTAATCACTGTTGTTGTTGCTTGTCCTTCATTTTTGAAGAGAACCAATGACATCACAATGGTGAAGTCTTGACTTGGTTATGGATTAGATTTAAGTGAAGCAAAATTGCACAAAGTCATCAGCTTCACTTTCTCTCCCAGAGTCATTAAAGCCCAGTGGCAAGACAAAAGTCAAAACAACTGATGATGGCCCAGGATGCAGCGGATGATATTGGTGTCTTCAATGTCTAACCAAGCCCTAAGCTCTCCACAGCACCTACTTCAGCTGCCTTCATGGCTTTTGAAACAAACTGTTCTCATCTGCCCATTCTGCCAGGGGTAGAAGGTTTGTAACTGCCTGGTAGACTATGGCTAATGCTAGATTTTCTGAGTACTTTGGGATAATGTTGATTTTGAGGTAGGGGTGTATAGAATTTAAATGACCGACTCAAATATTTGAGTCCTGTGTCTTTAAATCATATTAATGAGGAAGGTTTTTTTTTTTCTTGGACCTTGGGAAAAGGACTCTTGTGACTTCCAAAGAGCATTTCCTGTTGTGGGAGGGGTGATCCTGGGCTGGCTCTATTTATGAGACAAAAGAAGCTCTCATACATGAGCCTTGCCTTTCAAAGGTTATCACTGTCACCTCTTGCTCCTTCTGTCTCCATGACAAGATCAGCAGCTCTGGCCTTTTTGGCTCTGGCCATGTCTACCCGGGTTCTCTCTGATGATGATAATCAAGAAAAAGTAAATCAAGTAAAAGAGACAGAGGTTAACTGCTGTAGACATTATATCAAGGGCAATTCATAACATGTTGGAGGGAATTTCAACCCATCTGTGGTACTGATGAGAAAACTTACCCCAATGAATGCTCACCCTGTGACTCTAACTTGGAAAAAAAATCGAGGTACAGAAAGCTGCATGATGGAAATTGTAATAAATGCCCAAAAGAAGAACAATCCTTATGTGCCATGGAACATATGCCCCACTCTGGCTCTGAGGGCCATGTTTACACCCATAAATGCGCCTTCTGCAATGCTGTTTAGTCACTACAGACAGTGCTGAGGATCAAGGGCAGCATGCTTCCCATCTACAAGAAGACACCTTGTTTGGACCCCATATAGATAATCATTTGGTTACATGTCACCTGGGTTGGACTGTGGTCCCTGATATTCCTGACTGTTTGCTGATTTACTATAATAAAAACGTCTCTACATGAGCAAAAAGAGAGAGAGAAAATGAACCAAATGGTTAGAAACTACCATTCCCAAATATATGAATAGTTAAATAAGTAAATATTTTTAAAAGATAAAAAACCTATTCCCAAAGAACTTGACTTCAAAAAGAGAAGCATGTGTGACCTCCCAAAAGGGGGCAAAAACCAAACCTGGTTTAAATGGATTTACAAATGAATCATATCAAACATTTAAATAACAAATAATACATAAGCTATAAAACCTATTTGAAACAATAAATTAAGCACTTTACCAAAATCCTTCCGTGAAACAAAAATCAAGCAGAGAACTAAAACCTTAATCTAATATGACAAATGAATATTAATGTAAAATATTTTCAAATATTTACAAAGGAGCTCCAGAGGATAAAGGGGGTGGGGGAGGGAGTGGGAGGAAGACTTGAGTGTAGTCAGCATGCTTAGAGGAGATGGTTGAGGAGTGAAAGGAATGAAATGAAGGGTTAAAAGGTAGCCAGATGAAACATAAAACTCATATGATGTTTCCCATTGTCCTAAATGAGACAATCTTTTTACTTACTTTGCAATGTTGTCTCATGCCAATCCTAGACTGACCATAAATTCACATTGTGATCTTGGGAAATCCTTTAACGTCTATGCCCATATGTTCTCTATTTGTAAAATGAAGATAACACTGCTTTGCCCATACTTGTCACCAGACAACTGCCAGTGTAGAAACTCTATTGATGGAGAGCAAACAACTTACCTGTGTCTGATAATCTTAGATAGTTGTCTGGGGCACTGAGGAGTTAAGTGGTCATCCAAGTTGGTCCTGTATGCAACAGAGGCAGATTTCAACCCAGGTCTTCAATCTTGACTCTAAGGCTACTGATCTATGCACCACATCACAATTCCTCTCAAAGTTTTCACTTTACAGGAATCTTTTTTTTTAAACTTAAGGTCACTATCTCTCTTGTGTTGTGTAAATATAAATTTAACATTGTCATCATCATAAAATTGTTATTCAGTGATTTATACTGACTCTAACTTCGTGCATTTTGGTTACTAAGAGGTACTACAGGATGTAGACTCTATTTCTAAGAATACTAAAATAAATTACGTCAAGATATAGTAAGAAGATCTAGCCAACAAAAGAGACAATGTTGTACGATGGAAAGAAATTTGGACCAAGAGTCAAGCGACCTGAATTCTAATCCTAAATCTACCAATTAATAGCTTGTATGGCCTTGGGCAAGTTACTTAACTTTTCTGAGACTCAGTTTTCTCATCTACAAATTGGAGATAATGATACTTGGCCCTTTCTAAGTCACAGGGCGATTATATCAAATAACAACGTATGTGAAAAATGTTTTGAAAACCATTCAGTGCTATATGAATGTAAGATATTCTTATTAACTGAGTGCTGAAAAGATTATATAACTGAATGAGATATTTTAAAAATAATAATTGATTCAAATGTCTTCCTACTGTATGCAATGATGGAAAACACAATCAGGGGTGTGCTAGAGCCACCTCTAACTTATTGTTAAATTTTCAGTGTGAGCATTTGCATCTCAGAAATTGGCAATTATGTCTTTTAATTGGGGTTTGGTTTACTGTTTTGTTGGTTATCTAGATTTGAGAAAATTCTCATAATGCAGATTGAACTTAAAAGTGTTTTTGTATGTATATCCCCCTTAACCCCCACCAGAGAACCTGGTTACTAGCACACCCTGGTATTACTCTATAATCATTGCTTGAACTCTGGAGACTTATAGGAGAAGGCTCATGGAAAGAAGTCATTGTAGCACTGGAGGCCTGGTGCCTAGGAGCTAATTAAAAATAATAATTGGCATTTATTTAGCACTTTAAGGTTTATAAGGTGCTTTGCATCCATTATCTCATTTCAGCTTCACAAGACTCCTGAGCACCACGGAGTAGAAAGTTGAAGATCTAGCTCTTCACCCCGGTTCTACTAGCTGTGGGACTTTGAATAAACTATCTAATTTTTCTGGGCTTCAAGTTCTTCATCTACAATGAGGATCTCCAAAAGCCCTTCTAACTCTAAAATGATAAATTCTATGAGTCTTACCTGCTCTCAAAAAGTCTAAGTGGAAAAGACTTATTCTAGAATCCATTGCTAGTCCAACCATCTGCATTCTCTTTCACCATGCTCAGATTTCAACAACTACAGAAGATTGGAGAAAAGGATTTCAAGTACCAGGTAGCCAAGAAGATATGCAAGGTCGTTGAGATTCTATGCTTTGCTTATTTTCCTGTGCAAAGAGCATTATCAATATGCAGTTTTTAGCACTGCATTATGATAATTACAAATACCCTCCATTGTGATAAAAGGAGGAGGAGGAGCAGGAAAAGGAGAAAAAGGAGGAGGAGGAAGAGGAGGTAGAAGAAGAAGAGGAGGAAGAGGAGGAGGAAAAGAAGAAGGAGAAAAAGAAGAATCTAGGAGTTAATAGAAATAAAGGGACCTGGATTTATGGCCAAACTGAGCTACCTAAAATTCCAGATAATAATAGCTAACATTCATATGTTATCGTTCAGTCGTTTCAGTCTTGTTGGACTTGTGATCCCATTTGGGGTGTTCTTGGCCAAAATACTGGACTAGTTTGCCATTTCCTCCTCCAAATCATTTTACTGAGTCAAACAGGTTTAAGTGACTTGCCTAGGGTCATACAGCTAGTAAGTGTCTGAGGTCAGATTTGAACCCAGGTCAGGCTTTCTATCTGCTGCACCACCTATCTGCCTGACATTTTTATAGACATTACTATATAACAGGCACTGTGTTAAGAGCTTTACAAATATCATCTCCTTTATCCTCACAACCACCTTGGGAGGTAGGTGCTATTACTTCCCCATCTTACAGACGAGGAAACTGAGGCAAACAGCACTTAAGTGACTTAGCAGCTAGTAAGTGTTTGAGATCAGATTTGAACTCAGGTCTTCCTGACTCCAGGCCAGGCCTACCTGTCCCAGATTAACAGGGTCCTCGAGATAGCAAGAATCTGTGAAAACAGAGGCCAGACTTTGCATCAGCAGAGAACCACATTGGAATCTCATTTACTATCTGAGTAACTACAGCCAAATCATTTAACCTCTATGAACCCCAGTTTCCTCATATTCAAGATGGGAATAACAATGCCCATATTGCCTTAATCATGGGGATGTTATGAGGATAAAATCAGATGATATAGGTAAAACATATTACATACCTTACATTTGCTATATAGAACTTCAGTATGAGTTTTGGGACACCCCACATAAATGGAACTATTATTAGAGGTCTGTTTTCATTATCTTTTGGCTTGAAGAATTCAAAAGAAATCACCTTTCATTTTTATCATGTCATTTCATTTCTAATTAACATTTATTTTTATACATATTCACCAGCAAATAGTAGATGAGCAGTTTTAAGGTAGAGAGGGAAGATTCTTTTTCAGGTATGGGTATATAGTAGATCCCAGGGTCTCTTCCACCTCTGAAATTCTATTATTCTGTGCTTCTTTGTGTGGGGTTCTTTTTACTACTTCCATTCGGTCAGGTTTCTTGATTATACCCTATCTGCACATTTTACTTAACCCAACTCTATTCATGTTTGCATGGTATTTTAGATTAATATATTTTTTTAAATGACAAAAGTCCTTTAAGTTAATCCCCAAATTCTGGATGTAAAACAAAGAAGAAGGGTATTTACTAAATATGTCATGAGAAGAGATGTCTTTATGATACTTAATTCCATCATGAATTCTGTCTAAATTAAAAGCATGTCCCTATGGCTTTGAAAACCCAAAGAACAACCATGAATTACAGATCAGAAAATAGAACTGAAAGAAACAACTGGAACAACATGAGGTTATCATTTTCACAACCACAGGGAGGGGAAGTGGGTTTCCACAACTGGCTAAGAAAACGCTTTACAATGTCACTAGGATCACTGCCATTGGAATACACTCTTCTGTCGTGCACATGCCGCAAAACAATATATAAATAGATCTTAGTTTCTGTTTGCTGTTTAGCTAAGCAGGTGATTTATTGACCTGAGACTAAGGCTGCTTTGATTGCATGCCATTTAATATTTTACATATGTTAAAAAAAAATCTGTGTCCTCACAACAACAGTGAAAGACACAGTGGTACTGTTAGAGCCATCCAGCCATAAAAATAGATCTCAAAAGTGGCAATGGAAATTCTAAAGACTACAAATTAGGATGATTATAATAACTGACATTTATTTAATATTTAAAGATTTTCAAAACTCTTTATATATATTATTTCATTTCATCCTCAACTGGTACATATCTTATCACCCTTATTTTACAGATGAGGAAACTGAGGTTTGTAGAGGTTAAGTGACTTGCCCATGGCCACACTGTCAGCATCAGAAAAAGGATTTGAACCTAGGTCTTCCTGACTCCAGATCCAACACTCTATGCAGCATATCATGCAGCCTCTAATTCAGAACATTGATTAGAATGCACTCTCCCTGAATTTTCAGTCTCTTCCTTAACCCTACTGAATTTCCTTATTTTTTATTCTCAGTGATCCTAGTGACATCGCCATAAGAAATGATGTTTGAGGCTTTAAAGAAGATTTTTAAAAAAAATGCAGTCTTATATAATGGCAAAAGCACTGAAGGCAGGAAAAACAGATTCTCATCTTGTTCTTACACTAATAGTCCCTTTGTGGTTTTTGGCAAATTACTTCATTTCTCTAGGTTTCAGCATCCTCCTTCACAGAATCACAGAATTTTGAGTTTGGAAGGAGCCTCAGAGGTAAACTAGCCTAGGCTATACACTAAGAAACACACCCAGCAAAGTCATCTATTTGCAGCCTGAAGACCTCTGAGAAGGGAGAACCCACCACTTTTTGAGGAGGCACATTCTACTGTGGGATAGTTCTAATTGTTAGAAAGCTTTTCTTGAAATGAAGCCTACATTGGCTTCTTTGCAACTCCCATGTATTGCTCCTGTTTATATCCTCTATAAATAGAACCGACAATCAAATTTCTCCTCCATAGAACATCCCTTCACATAACTGAAGGTAGCTCTGTGTGTGTGTGTGTGTGTGTGTGTGTGTGTGTGTGTATGCAAGCGCACATGCCATCCCAAGTTTTCTGCTCTACAGGCTAAACTTCCCTGTCCCTTCAATTGATCTGCATATGAAAGAGACCCAGTGCCCTTCACTATCCTGATTGCCCTTCTCTGGACACTCCAGGATTTGTTCTGTGAAGTTTGGAATTAGTCAAAGGGCTGCACTTGGGAACCTAGAGGGCTAAGTATGGCCTTGAGACCACAGGTTCCCCACCCTTGCTCTGGACACTTTCTAAATTATCAATATCCTTTGTAAACCCTGGAAAAAGAACACACTACCCATCTGTGGTCCTAATGTGATCAAAGATCTTCCCCACCCATTCAATAGGCCTCGGGTGGAGCTAGTTAAGGGAAGCTTGACCAGGAGAGGCTTGCTTGCAGGCAAACCCACACCCTTTTGCTACTAGGTGCTAAGCCCCAGGCCTACATAGGGTATACACACCCTGTAGGTAGCCATTAAGCTCAAACTAGGGAGCTGTGGAGACTAGAGAACTGTGGAGAGTAGAGATGAGAGAGCTGCAGAGACTAAGAAGAAGACTAGAGAACTGCAAGAGAGGATGGAGAACTGGAAAAGACAAAGAGACAGAGAGAGAACTGCAAGGGCTTTCAGAACTGCGGGAGGAGAGGACACAGGCAAGCAGACAGTTAGGATTCATGAGTGAGTATTTACAGGAAGGCCCTAGCAGAAGGGAAGGTTACAGGATGGCTTGGCTCTTTGCTGTGAAGCTGTGTTTTAATCTTCTTGCTGTTACATTGAGGCAGACTTACTGGTTTTGGGATACAATTACTGCTATGTTGAATTGGGGTTATTGGTTTTGGGATTTGATCTTCTGATGTCTGAATAAATGTTTTACTTCTTTTGACATCTATATGGAGAGTTATACTCTGCTATTCTGAACTATACAGGCATATTCATGATCACCATCAATATCATGAATCTTGCCTTACTGATACACCGTCTTCAAACTTCTTTTTCATTAGAGGTAGAGTCAGGAAAGAGAATATATTATATGCCCATAATCAACTACATTGATATTACCAAGTTAAACTATCCTAAGTACTAAAGAGGATGCAAAATTCCACAAGAGATTTAGAGGAAGGATCCTTTCTAACTATGGGGATCAGGGATAAAAGAGAAGAGGTCTCATGACAGAGTGTAGTGGACAGGTGATCAATTGAGTCCCCACTAAGAAAAAGAGACAACATATGGTTGTATTCAGAGCTTGGAAAGGGCTTGCAGCTTTGAGTGCTCCACACTCTGAGTCCACCATTTGCAGATTATAAAGGGTGCAAAACTGGGAGTGGCCCATCCCCAGCTTGTAAACTGTTTTTACTTTAAAGATCCTTTAAAAGGTACAGTTATCCTTTCCAAATTGCATGGGTGGAATGGATGGTGCTAGGGGTACTGTACCCCTGTGATTTGGAAAATCTGTGTAAAATTTTTTGGCCCTCCCTCAATTCCAGAGAAGTCTGAATTTTTTCTTTTTCTTTTATGAAATGTTTGCAATACCTTATTGTAAAATTTGTGTTGATACTATTCAATACTATACATATATTTTATGTATTTCTGAGTTTCTTAACTTTTTCTGTGTCATCTGCTGGCTTTTGCCTGTTATCTGTGACTTCTGCAAAATTTGCAAAAAATTTCCATTTAATTTCTTATGTCGACCCGTGATATAGCAAAACTATGATGGGGAAAGTTGGAAGGGACAACTGTATAATAAAATTCTTCCATCAAACTTGATTGGCTGACTGAAGGAGCTACATACCCCTTGTGACCTTTAAAAAGTAAACTTGCTAGTCCTGGAGTCACTCAAGAGAGCTACCACTGAGAGTTGAGAGTTGGCTACTGAGTCAAAGCTAAGTGATAGAGAAAAGAAGGTCCAGAATCCCAGCAGAGCCCAGAGATGCTGTACTGAGAGGGAAGAGTATGATGACAACATGAGGAGAAAAAGGACATCAGGGCCTCACAGTGCTAGAGGAATTATTTGTCCTGGATATGGATTCCCTACATAACTGCCTTACTATTGTGGTTGTTGTCATGTACAATTCTTTATTGACCCCATTTGGGGTTTTCTTGGAAAAGGTACTGGACTGGTTTGCTGCTTCCTTCTCCAGCTCATTTTACAGATGAGGAAACTGAGGCAAACAGGGTTGAGTGACTTGCCTAAGGTCACACAACTAGAAGTATCTGAGGCCAGATTTGAACTCAGGAAAATGAGTCTTCCTGATTCCAGGCCCAGTGCTCTGTTCACTACACAACCTAGCTTCCCATTTCATCTTTATTAGTGTACTCTATATGTCTTTCCACTCTTCCCACTGACACTGTGTATATTTGTAGGACTGTGCACCTAAGCTTTGTGGAATGAATGTTTATTACTACTACTAATGCTATGCCATTTGAATAAATGCCTTTTCTTTGTGTTAACTGTGTCATTACCCCATTACTGAGATAATCTTTCCCCAGGGGACCCAACCCACAAGGAGAAGTTGGAAGAGGTACCCAGAGAAAGCACTTTCATAGTTTTGAGGGGACACATACTCAGAGAGTAGGAGGCAGAGTATCTAGAAAAGGTCATAGAAGAGATCAAACATGCAGGAGGCTAATCCTTCAGGCCCAGCACCTCAAGTACCACCTCCTTCATGTGGCCTTCCTTAACTCTTCCAGTCTGCATTTATCTACCTTTCCTCTAAATCGCTAGAGCACTTAGAGTCTTTACCAAATAATTTAGCACTTAAATATTTCAAATCTTATATTGTTTGCTGCTGTGTTATTTTAGCCTTGTCTCTCCAGCTAGATTATAAATTCTTTTCAGGATAATAGGATTTAGAGCTGGAAATGGCCTTAGAGATCATCTAATGCAACTACTCACTTTGCAAGCGAATAAAATAAGTCTCAGAGGAGGTAGTAAATGACAGAGCCAGGATTTGAATTGATGTATTCTGACTCCAAATCCATTGTTGTAGTTACTATGCCATGACAGGGATCTTTATACTAGGGGGTGGAGAACCTGTAAACTTGACGCCACATGTGTCCCTCTAGGTCCTCAAGTGCAGCCCTTTAACTGAATCCAAACTTCACAGAACAAATGCCCTTAATAAAAGGATTTGTTCTCTAAAACTTGGACTCAGACAAAAGGCTGCACCCAAGGACCTAGAAGGCCACATGTGGCCTCGAGGCCGCAGGTTCCCCACCCCTAATTTATACCTTTCTATATCCTGGGACAGCTAGGTGGCATAGTTGATAGAGTGCCAGTGCTGGGGTCAGGAAGATCTGAGTTCAAACCCAGCCTCAGACACTTAGTAGCTGTGTGACCCTGGGCAAGTCATTTAACTCTGCCTCAGTTTCCTCATCTGTAAAACGTGCTGGAGAAGGAAATAGCAAACCTTTCGAGTATCTTTGCCAAGAAAACCCTAAATAAGGTCAGGAAGAGTTGGACACAATTGAAATGACTCAACAACAACAACAAAAATCTGGCAGAGACAGCACTCAAATACTTTAATTCAGCATAGGTCTCACCCGGAATCAGTGGGTAACTTGTAAGATTCTCCTGCAGATAATTTCAGCCTGACTTACTGTCATGCTTTCATACGGCACTTGTAAATGCATTCATTGCTAGAGTTAGGTGCTATAATTAACACTGTCTCCCTCTGACAGGAAGGAGTTAGACCACGGAAAACCAGAACAGATCCTAAAGGGTCATTAAGTAAACCTTGGGAGAAACCCGAAGAGTATCGGTAAAACTGTTCAAGGGGTGTTGAGACATAAATCACAGATGAGAATGAAAGCAATTACTCTTTTATAAAACTCACTAATTTGTGCAAGATCTTTGCTGAATATACCTTCTGATACTGGCTGCTTATTTCCCACCCACTTTAGAATGTTCTGGTTTCAGCTTCTCCTAGGGGTTTATCTACTTCTCAGAAATAACTGGAACCGGTTGTGATGTGTGAATATAATGGAACACTATGGAGCTATAAGAAATGAGGAATATGAAGACTTCGGAGATGTGTGAGAAGCCTATAGAAGGTGATGCTAAGCCAAGGAACCTGGACCAAGAAAACAATATACAATAAGGACCGTGATATAATAATGTAAATGGAAAGAGCAAAAAAACTAAAAACTAATGCTATAATTATAATCACCAAGGCTGTCCCTGGAGAAGAGGTAAGAAAATGTATCTTCTTCCCTTATTTGTAAAAGCAGGAAACTATATGTGTGAAACATTGCATATACCATCAGACTCAGTTGACATCATGATTAGTTTTGCTGAATTGCTTTCTTTTTCTCACGCTAGTTTATCTTTTTCAAAAAAGGGAAGGCTTGCTAGGGATGAGGGCACAAAAAAATTGTCAAAAGAGGTGAAGTAAAAATAAAATATGAAAATGCCTTTTTAAGAGAACTGACTGCATCTGAAATTTACACAGACTCAGGGCATGGCAGAAAACACAATGGCTTTGAATAAGAGGTCCTGGGTTCAATTTCCCTAGCATCTCTAGTTTAGCAGGCTGGGGCTAGGGACATGAGATTGCCAGCACCTCAAAACATCAGCTTCTTTCCAGAGTCTTTTTTCATGTCAACAACTTAAAGGGAGATTGAAATAACACAGCATCTCTCTACAGCTGGAGTCCAGGAGAACCCAAATCTCTTTTTTCCAGTTCTCACAACTCCACCCTCATGCCAGTATAAGGCATTGAGTAATTGATGTCCCATTGATGAGTAGAGTTCCATACAATCAACTCTCTTAGCTAAGGCATATACACACACACACCACCACCACCACCATCACCACCACCACCACCACCATATATGAGTCAAAGAACAAAACAAAAAAAAATTGATAATCTTATCAAATAATGAAACAACATACCAAAACCTTTAGGAAGCAGTCAAACAGTCATTAGGAGAAAGTTCGTATCTCTAAATACTTTCATTAACAAAAGAGAAGAAAAACATATTCATGAATTGGGTATGCAAGAAAAAACCAGAAAAGCAACAAAAACTCAACTAAACACAGAAATAGAAATTTGGAAAATAAAGGTAAAAAAATGAAAACAAAGTGATTAAACTAATAAATAAAACTAAAGGGGCTTGGGGGACAACTATTAAAATAGACAAATAGTTAATTTTATCCAAAAAAGAAAGGGAAATCTAATAATTACTAAGTAGTCTTAGTCTTAGTAATTAGTCTAAGTCTTAGTAATTACTCAAAAATGAAAAAAGAAAATTCACAGCAGATAAAAGGAAATAAAGGAAACTTTCCAACCTATTTTGTTTAATTATATGTTAATAAAACTGATGACTTAAATGAAACAGATGAATATTTGTAAAAATATTAAATACCCAGGATAAGAAAACAAGAAATAGAGGATTTAAATAACCCAATATCAGAAAAAGAAAAAGTCATAAATGAATCCCCATCAAACATTCAAAGAATGTCTATCTCCAAATACATAAGTTGTTTGCAAAAATAAAGAAACAAGACAGCCTACCAAACTCCATCTATAAAACAAATATAATCCTGATACCTAAATCAGGGAAGTAAAGAAGAGGAAGAAAACTACTCAGACCAATATCTCTAAAGGAAACTAATGGAAAAATATTTAATAAAATATCAACAAAGAGGCTACAGCCACCATTGAAAAGATTATATACTATGATCATATTGGATTTGTACCAAGAATTCAGGGTTGGCTCAATATTAATAAAATTATAAATGTAATAGACCATATTAATAACCAAAATGACAAAAATCATATGATTATATCAATAGATGCAGGAAAATCTTTTAACAAAATTTAATGCCATTTTATGTCTTTCAAAAACATTTTTTAAGCCCAGGAATAAATAGACCTTTCTTTAATATGATAAAAAAAAATCTACCTAAAACCATAAACTAGTATTTTCTGTAATAGAGAAATGATAGAGGACTTCCCAATAAGACCAGAGGTAAAGCAAGAATAAAAAAGGTCATCACTATTATTTGACATAATTCTAGAAATGCTAGCTATAGCAATGACAAGAAAAAGGAATTAAGAGAACATGCATAGGCAAAGAAGAAACAAAATTATCACTCTGCATTAGATATGATTGTTAATTTAGAGAACCCTAAAAAGTCAACTAAAAATCAATAAAAACATTAAAGTAACAGGATTAAAATAAATCCACAAAAATGATAGACTTTTCTATATATTGTCAGCAAGACCCAGCAGAAGAGATGTTTTTTTGTTCCATTAAAAAGCCTACATAATGTGTAAAATACCTGGGCATTCACCTACCAAGACACACAGTTTATTACAAAACACTATTTATAGAACTAAAAGAAGACGTAACTGGAGAGATGTGTTTAATTGGTGATAGATAGACAATGCTAATATAATAAAAATGACAATATTACCTAAATTAGTTAATTCTGTGCCATAGCAATCAGACTACCAAAGGGTTACTTTATAGAGGTAGAAAAAATTTACATGAAAGCTACTCAAAAATCTTTACACAGATGTGTTAATGTCCTTAGAGACCTAGCAATAGTTTTGGGTGGTCACAATGACTTGGCAAGGTGGACAATCCATTTTTGAACTGTGGATGTGAATAAGTGAAGCAGTTCTTTTAGACATTCATTCCATATTTTACTATTTCCAAAGCTTGTGGTGACGTGTAGGATGTTATTTCCAAGTTACAGGGTGAGATCTTTCCAATCTTGGACTTTGTTAAGGCTGAAGTATGACTGAGTCTGAGGATTTTTTATTTTGTCATCTATATGACCATCCAACCATATTGATTTCTAAGGCATGCATGGTTGCATTGCTTGGCATTCAGGGCAGGAAACAATGACTTTGGTGGCATTATCTCTAGCCTGAGGACTCATGGCACCTGGAATCATGTGCTTTCTAGAGGATAAAGTATTACTCACCATGGTCTGAATGAGCATGGATCCACTTTGGAAATGTCATGGATTTAATGAAGGCATTTTTTCTCACATTCACCTGAACTGATGGAATCTTTTCTGGGTGATGTGTGCTAACATAACCCACTCTGATAGTGAGCCTTTTGACTGCCATTTCTAATTTATTCCATTGATCTGGTCCCGTAGTGGTACCACCTTGTTAATCTATCCTTGGGCCTTCCATGTCCCGGTCACTCAGATTTGGAGTCAATAAATATTTATTAAGTGCTCACTATGTACCAGACACTGTGCCAAGTGCTGGAGATACCAAGAAAGGCATAAGATAGGTCTTGCCCTCAAGGAGCTTGGGGAAGATAACACCTAAAAACAACTTGAAAAGCTTGGGGTGGGGGATAGTAGTACCTGATGCCATGACGTGATGGGAAATGATCTGAGGAGTTTTGAGTTACAGAGTGGATTTCATCTTGTAGAATGATGAGTTTCTGGAGATTATGAAATCTAGGTCAGTTGGGCAGGGAATAATGAGATGTGACAAGCTACATGGCTATGATTCACGAATCTGTTTATATGACTGTTTGATTAGAGCAGATCTCAAGGGTATCTTCACAGATCACCAAGCCACATACAGTTCCATACAATAAGATCACTACCGAAGAATAGTTTTTACTTTCCAGCATCAAATTCCCTTTTCACACCTTACTGAGCTATCTGTGAGTAAGGCCCATTTTTGGTTTGGAGGATCATAGGATAATAGATTTGGAGCTGGAAGGCACTTTAGAAGCCATGAAGTCTAATTCCTTCCTTTTACAAGTGAGGAAAATGAGGCACAGAATGATTAAACTGTTTGTCCAGAGTCAAATAACTAGAAAGGTTCTGAGGCAGGATTTGAATTCAGCTCTTCCTAATCACAAGTCTAATGCCCTATCCACTATGCTATGCTGCCCTTAGGCATACAGGTTTCCCGTGGTGGGAGCCATTGGGTTAGTGGTGGGACCAGAGGTCATGCAGCTTCTCCCTTGCCACCTCTTCATGTAGTACACTCACTCCTGATAGAGCTGGGTCTGACCCTCTCCTGAATGAACCACTTCTGTTTCACTATAGAAGACTCTTATTTATACCTCACTTTTGAAATTGTTGTTTTATGTGACCATCCCCTGGACAGGGATTTTACAGAATCATGGAAACAAGGAGACAAAAGAAAATTGAATGGCCACCTAGTCCAATCTATATACAAAAGAATACTCCACTATAATATACCCAACAAATGATTACACAGATTCTTCTTGCAGACCTCCAAGGAGGGAGGCCTTCCACTTCTCCACATCTCCTCCACATCACAACTTTCCCCATAGTGGTTTTGATGTATCACCGGTCAGCATAAGAAATTAAATGGGAATTTTGGGGGAGTTTTGCGGTAGCCACAGATGACACTTGAAGGCCAGAAGATGACACCCAAAAAGTTTAGAAACTCAGTAACGCATGAAATATATGTGTAATATTGTATAATATCAATACCCTATAAAAGAAAAAGAAAAAATTCAGACTTTTGCTCTGGTACCAAGGGAGGGACAAAAAAATTCATGCCCCCTAGCCCCACAATGTGGAAGGGATAATGTAGTCCATTCTACTTTTGAATAGCTCTAATTGTCAGGAAGTTTTCCTTGAAATGGGAATCTAAGTTGTTCCTTTTGCAACTTTGCAACTCACCTATTTTTCCTGATTTTGCCCTCTAGGACCAAACTAATGAGACTAATCCCTTCTTCACTTGACAATACTTTACGTAAGTACTCAGATAACTATCATATCTTCTCTGAGCCTTTTCTTGTCTAGGCTAACAGTGTCCAGTTCCTTCAACAAGGAATTTGAAGCCAGAGTTATGCTGTTCCCCTGAGCCCCCTCTCTGCAGTGACTAGAGTCCATGACCATGCCAGGAGTTATCTCTCAAGGGCAGTTTATTGGGTACTTTTCTCAGGGAAACTAGAGCTCCAAAATCCTAAGGGCCATTTCCTAAGAGCCCATTTGGGAGGTTATGATAGAATCCAACCTGTTTGGCTTGGAGAGACATTCACAGGCCAAGTCATAAGCCCATATAGCTCATAAGAGCGTAAGGGTAAAGCCTGCTGCCATAGCTTTAATGTCTTCTCAAGGCCCAATCAAACTGGAGGCCTTCCTATTCAAAGTAGATTGGGAATAGCACAGTATCTAAACAAGGCATGTGAGTCTGCTAAAACCCAGAGAACCCCAACTAGGCCCTGGGTTTCCCTCTTATTGGTGAACAAGTCCAGTGCTAGCGATTTGCCATGCACAACAGTTGGCATATTCTGCTTTCACCTGCCCATTGTGCCCCTGGAAATTTCACTGTGTGGAAATTTCTTTTCTTAGGTTTACATCCCACCAGCAGGTACATATCTGGTTAAACACTGCCTTGTGATATGCATAGGTAAGTTATTGTTATGGTAATTAGGGTGAGACTTTTTTTACTGTTTTCTCCTTTGGAATGCTGAGGTAACCTTTGACGAGTTTTGCTTTTCAAATATAATGACAAGCAAAATGGACTTTTTGTTGTCTTTGTTTTGGAGTGCTTCTCAGAACTAAGGAATCTTTGATTGAATCCAGAGTCTTTGATGACCTGCTTACATCAAGGGAAGGCCTAGTTCTGCCCTCTGACCCTGAGCAAGCATTTAAGTCACAAGAAGGCCTAAGTCACATGGGTTTGAGTCACATGGTTGTGACGCCCTTTGACCATAAAGAAGTGTATATAAAACTCAGAGGTTAGTGTTTTGCCTTTGGGGGGCACACTCATTGAAAGAGTGTTGATGACAAGACTCTGGGTAGCTGTTGAAAGCCTCCTCTCCCAGCCCCCAGCTTTGAAAACCCAGACATTGGTGCTTCTTTGGTAACTATGTATTGAGATATTGGACAGACAGCTAGAAGCCTGTCTGCTGGTTTGTGTTATTTGGTCTGTTTATATAATTTCTGCTAGTAATTTCTTTGTTTGTATTCTCTCTGAAGTTCAGGGTGCTGACTTTTCCCCCTGAACTAAGTGAATGGTAAAAAAAAAAAAATATATATATATATATATATATATATATATATATATATATATATATGTATGTATGTATATATATATATACATATATATACACACACACATATCTGTATGTGTGTATATGTACATATACACACATATGTATGTATATGTATATATACACATGTCTGTACATGTATATGTGTACATACATATATATATAATATTTACACATATGTTTAATTAAAGTAAGATTGTTAACCTTCAAAATTGCTTTGCTTAGAAAAGCAAATCAAAGAACCTGTGCTGGCAGCCCTCCTCTGTGCTGTTACTGTTGGTCTTTCACCCTCACAGCAGCTGGTAGCAACATTGTTGTTATGGTTATCAATATGGTAATGAAGGATAACTGGAAGGGGAAGAACAGTCCCTTCCAAGTCTCCATGGACTGTGTTATGACAGTAGGCCAGAGAATAAAGGACAGCTCTGAGAATGAGTATTGAAGGTCCTCTCAGATAAAAGCAAATTAATTCTGTTGCTGTTAGTCAGATGGATTGAGAAACAGAAATTGGCCAGGTCTCAGACCCTAGGCCATTCTCCTGGAGCTACCATGGCCTCGTTAGTCATATCTAAAGCAGCATCAGCAATCAGGGCCACCACCCTGGTGAATTCATGACTTTCCCCAGCAAGCCTCCATGAGTCAGCTGTTTTGAGGATAGCCCATGCTGGATTGTCATATTAAGTTAGTGGGGCACAGTATTCCAACCACATTGATGTCCACTATGATTGCAGTAACTGCCTTTACTCCTCCCAGATTGTGATAATGTTTTATATTAACTTCCTGGGATGGTTTGAGTCTTCTAATGGATCTGTCCCACTATTATTAGCTGGGACTCAGAACCAAGATCCTTAACTGGGACCACCACAATCCACCCCACTCTTCTCCAATATATCTATATCTATAGCTATAGTTGTAGCTATATCTACACACACACACACACACACACACACACACACACACGCACGCACGCACACACATACACACACACACGCACACACACACACACACATGCACACACACACACACACACACACACACATATATATATATAGATATATATATTCAGTTTGATTTTGATTTGCGACTATTATTAGGATACAGTTGAAAAATCTGCTTGCTTCCTGTAACTGGGTTCTTACCAGTAACCCAGGGTGGCCCTTCCCCAGCTGAATAAGAATTCCTTACTTCACTCAAGTGGGATTGCCCAGGACAATGATGACCTGGATCCCAGTTTCAAATAGTCCATCATAGCCCTGTTCCCCTCCTCCAACTCCCTGTTCCACCTGATAAAGACGCGTTAGGATAGATGAGATCTGGGAGAAGTGACTCCACCGGTGATAGTCTGTTGCCTTGAATTCCCAGAGGTCTAGATAAAGAGGATTTGGGGAGGCTGGAAGGGAAAGGAGATTAGGCCCCTTCTTTTCCTTCTTCCATTTCTCCTAGTATTTCTGCTCCAGGGTGCTAAATAACTAAATACCCATTAATCTCCTTTTTATATATACACCACGTTTCAATAGTCAGATTTACAGCTACAGGGGCAGCTAGGTGGCACAGTGAGTAGAGCACTAGCCCTGGAATCAGGAGGACCTGAGTTCAAATCTGGCCTCAGACACTTGACACACTTACTAGCTGTGTGACCTTGAGCAAGTCACTTAACCCCAATTGCCCTGCCTTCCCCCTTCAGATTTACAGCTACTTCATACCATATATAAACATTTTCTGAGGATATCTCCCGTTCCCCTGCCCTCAGCTACTTACATCTTCTCCATTCTTTCCAGCCTAGTCTGTAGCTCTTGGCTATCTGGCTTCCAGTTTGGTGTTGAGGGTGTTGAAAACTAACTAGGGTGTTGAGAACTAACATTATATGGGCCCATGGTGACCGGGGCCCCTGCCATTAAATTTTGCAACATTGTTCTGGAAGTGAAGAAATCAGTGGGTTGTCCAGGTCATTCTAACCCTTCAGACACACTGTGACTTCTCCATTTAGAAAAAGAAATCATCTTTGATTGTCCATATCCATTGAAATTACTTTAGGAAGCCACCCCTGGGAGACCATCTACCTCCATTTGGGCCTTGAGGATAGTGTCCTTGGTGAGGTTTCCTATTTGAATTCCTGCTAGTTCAGGTGGCTATAGTTCATCCCATGCCCCCATGTTTAAAATATGCAATGGACCAGAGGTTCACCCAGGTGCTGCCAATGTTTCTCTTGAAAGTGCTTCCACTCTGAGAAAATTACTCTGTAGCACTCTATGAACCAGGTTAAACCAGGCTGCTGCCATTGGCCAAGCCTCCACTGGACTAATAGGCCCTCTAGGGAAGATGAGTTTCTCATGGAAAATGCCTCCCTTTCCAAGGAACTGGGTGGGGAAATGACCTGTCAGTCTACACCAGGTCCCGGGTATCTCCTACTCCCATTCCTCCTACAACCTTACCCAGTTTGGGGGATGGGGGGGTGGGGAGGGAGTGGTAGGAAGGAGGAAAGGGTGAGAGTTCCCTCTGTTTCATCCCACTTGGGGTTTGACCTTCCTCAAAGCTCTTTTGGGTGGTCACTAGATTGAGTAATTAAGCATCAACAACCTGAGATCTTTCCTGAAATATTTTAGTCTCAGCCCTTGCAAGGCAAGATACAGAGTTCTGAGGAACAGTCATGTAACTCTTTTCTCAGGCCTTATCTTCCCATCCATTTGAGTGCCTGTATCAAGAAACCTTAGTCAGTCACCATCAGGTCTCGCCCATTTCATTGATGAGTTTTGTTCCAGACCACCTCATATTACCTTGGCACTGTGCATCATGTGCTTGTTTATATGACCACTCCAGTAAATGAAGGTTCTTGCCTTCCCTGGTTCCTCCTAGCTGCTGGTAGCACAGTGGATAGAACGCTGGGCTTGGAGCTGGGAAGCCCTGGGTTCAACTCCAGCCTCAGATCTTTACTAGTCATATGATTGTGGTAAAACCATTTAATCTCTGTTCACCTCAGTCTCTCCAACTTTAAAATGGGCATAATAACAGCACCTACCTTGCATGGTTATTGTAAGGATCAAATGAGGTAACACTGAACTCCTTTACTCTAATCAAAGGACAGTATTTTCTCTTCCTAGAAGTTCCTGAGTGGGAAACGTGTTAGGCATCTAGAGATTGGAAGAAAGAGAAAAAGCAGGAGAAAATCATAGGACAACTATGACTTAGACCAATCCTATGGTTCAGGCTGAGCACCAAAATGAAATGAGACATTCATAATTCATCCACTATTAAGAAAAGATGGAGTTTACTTAACAATAGCATAGAAAGGTTCCCGAGCAAGGGTCTAGCACCAGTTGAGTTAGATGCAACCCTCCCCCCCACCCCCAATCTTCTTATGCAAATGTGTCTGGTCAGGAGGGTGTCTGAGTCAGATGAGTGTGGTAAATCAGCCAGGGGACAGCCACCAAGTCTGAGGGGCATTTACTCATTGTGAGCTGGCCTTTTTATGCCCGATGACTGGGAAGCCACATCAACAGCTGGAACCATAGGCCCCTTAATCAATTAAATATCAGGGACAGTTTCCCTGCCTTTTAGGGCTAAAAATAAACAGATTAAGCCTGTATAGCAGAGATACAAGTAAACAATGCTCCTGTCACAGAGAAAGAAGAAGGGGTAAGGGAAAAGGGCAGTTCAATCAAACTGAAGACTATTTTTACCTACTTCACAATTTTGCAGAAGTAATTCATTCATTCCCTCACTGATTCAACAAAGATCTTTTTCCCATTATATGTCAGCTTTTTGAGGATTTTTTTTCTTGCACGTTTCCTGATCCCTTTGACAGAAAATACTGAACTAGCAAAAAACTAAATTATATCAGAGGAGCTTTTAAATACAATTCTGCAGTAAAGTACAATGAACAAACACAAAGCCTTGAAATTCATATCACTAATTTAACAATACGTATTATTCAGGGAAATTCATCCTTGATTGAGCCAAAAACAATCTTGTGATAAAAGAAGGATGTTGAAAACTGATCATGGGGCATACAATTGGAATGTTGACACTCTGATGAAGTTTTTGTTTTCCAAAAATTCTAATTGGACTACCCAGGAAAAAGTTTTTGTCCGACAGTTCTCAAACTGAATATCTATATCATCATGTAACATTGCCACAAGACGTCTCTTCATTCTTGATATGCAAATTAAAAATGGAAAGATAAAAAATTGGGAGATCCCAAAAACCAGAGGATAATGAAAGGAAAACAGTTCCTGTAAGCACATAAATCGAGAAAACAGGAAGGATATGCACTTGGAAGGACTCTTTAATTAAGACATAGTTGAATAGACTGTAGCAGAGTATTAGCATGATCAGCCACTCATTCCTGAATATTGTCCTAGGCCTGCTCTTCTCTACGGTCATTTTCTCTCTAGATTGTCTCTTCCAACGAAGCAAAGACAACTGCAAGATTTACATGATTTGGATACATTGGGAGAAAATTTACCCCTGAAATCTCTGAAAGACAAAACCAAATTCAAACTCCTCTAGAAAACTGCCTTCATTGACCAGTTCCAAAATGAAAGTGCCTTTGCCACCATCTAGGATTTGCTCAGGCAGGCGTTCAACAGTTCCAACATCACTGCTTCCCAGCGTGCCTGGAAGGAAGTCAACATCTAGAGATTCCTAAATGGAATTTATCAGCAAACATAACCAGATTGAGATGTAGATGAGGAAGAAAATGGGGCAGAACAAGTTATTTCAGACAGAGGGCTTTAGACTAGGCCTAGAGAATTATTTCTAAGAAATAAATGACTATCTGAAGGACAAAAGTTACAGCAGCTGTACCTGAAAAATGGTCTGTGTGGAAATGAGAAGGTGCTTTCTGTTTCTTGATCAGCTCATAAGAAGGCTCAGGTATTAAGAAATGAGTAGCTTTTGACTGTTAACATCTGGCCTGTAATAACTAACGTCATTCCATAAACCACTCCAAAGCACATATCACTAAGCAATTTACTATTTATTTATTCTTTTTAGATATTAAAAAAGTATTTGAAATTCATTTGACTGGATTAAGAATTTTGTTTGTGTTCATTTATGCCAAATGTAATATTTATTACTATTGAAATGGGTGGATGAGAACAATTTGTTCCAACAGACGTGAAGGTGGCTGAAGTAGGTGCTGCAGAGAGCTTAGAGCTTGGTGAGGCATCAAAGATGCCAAGATAATCCACTGCATCTTGGGCCATTTCCAATTGTCCTGACTTTTGTCTTGCTACTGGGCTTCCATAACTCTGGAAGGGGATGGTGAGGCTGACGATTTTGTGCAATTCTGTTTCACTTAAATTCAGTTCACAGCATGAGTTAAGACATCACCCTGTGATGTCATTGGTCCTCTTTGAAAACAAAGGACAAACAAAAACTATTGGATGGTGTTATCACATAAGAGGTTTTATCTCTTTTCATACAATTAAATATTATTTTAAATGAGATACCATTTAAGCCCTCTCTTATTGGGTAACTATTTATAATCAAATTTTCTTGACTGGTAGATGAAATATTTTCATAACTTTCTGAACTGAAAAGTTATGATTTCCAGAATATAGGGGCAAGTATTAAGATAATGAAACAATACTGGAATGGACGTAAAGAAATTTAAGTTTGATTCTAACTTTGCTACTTAATAGCTGTGTGACCTTGGGCAAGGCGTTTAATCTCTTTGGGCTTAGTTTCCTTGACTGTAAAATGAAGGTTTTTGGATTAAATGGCCTCTAAAGTCCCTTCTGGCTCTAAATCTATGCCCTGTTTTCATGACTTCCTCTTCTTTGCCATCTGCTCCTCAGTCCTCTACAATTTGGCTTCTGTTCTCACCATTCCACTGACATTGCTCTTTTAAAGACACTGATGGTCTCTTTATCACCAAATTCAGGCCCCTTTCAGGTTTTCTTGTCCTTGACTTTTCTGTAGTGTAACACAGCTAACCACCTCATTCATATTCCTTGGCACTCTCTCCTCTCTAGTGTCTGTGAAACTGCACAGTCTTGGTCCTCCTCCTTTTCTTCTCATATCTTCTATCTCCTTATTGAATTACCATCCTTCTCCTTCTTTCTAAACACTGATACCACCAAAAACTATCTCTTCAGCCCTTTTCCTCTTCTCTCTTTACATTCTCTCCTTTGGCGACCTTATCTGTCCTTTTTGGAAGTATTTATTGCCTCTAGGAAGGAATAGGAAATGGATCTGTGATTTCACTGGTATAGAAAACTCCCAAATGAGGAAAGTAGCTCTATCATTCAGGCCAGCCCTTCTTTGCAACTTACACTCTTAGAAAGTTGCCTATAACATTGAGAGCTCACATGACTTGCCCAGGGTCACACAGTTATATGTGTCAGAGCAGAGACTTGAACCAAGGTCTTCCTGATTCAAAGTCTGGCTCTCGATTTACCACGCTGCCTTTCTATGTAGAGAGCATGCCCCCTCCCTGCCTTAAACTCTCCCTTGAGTTTGGTCCTATATATCCATTCATCTATTGGGTATCTGCATTTGGATATCATACCATCACCACAGATGCAACATATTCAAAATGGAACTCATTAGCTTTCTCTCTAAGCCCTGCCCCCTTCCTTCCTTATCTATTTCCAGGGATGGCCTTCCATTTCTCCCAGTCACACAGTCTCAAAACTCATTTGATTCTTCCTTCTTCCCCAAATCTGCCCCCATATCTAATTAAATTATCATGTCTTATAGAATCTGTCTTCACAACATCTCTCCTTTCTACTTCTGAAGAGGTAAAAGGTTGAGAGGTGGTCGACGCCCCAAAATATTGACACACCAGGTCCTGCCGAAAGAATTCGACTCAAGCCTTCTCAGCCAAGGGAAAAGAGAAAGTTTATTAGGGATCCACCACAATGGGCTGTCTTAAGAAATCCCCCCCCCCCCTTGTGACGCCTGTTTCCACAAGCAGGCCAGATTCAACCTACTGAATTAGATTGAATCTGAGCACCTTCATGGAGGCAAGATGGAGATTATATACACAAAGACTGTGGGAGGGATTGAGGGGTGGTCTGGGGTGACTAGAGGAGGGGTTTAGGGAGGGTCTTGAGGGGAAGTCCAAGGAGGGCAAGGTGAGGTAATGGGATTAAGGGTGGGAAGTAGCTGAACAACAAAGGGTGAGACTAGGGAGAGATTTGGGCCTAATGATAATGTGAGGCTTGTGGCCTTAGGGGAAGGCCAGATCCAGTTGGAAGATTCAAGGACAGTTCAAGGGGGCTCCCAGAGACTGTATTCCAGATTCAAGGGGGTTCCCAGAGACTGTGCCCTCATCATTCCCCCCTCAAACAAATAGGACCCAAATTCTTTTGGGGTCAGGGACGAAGATCTCAGCTTCTGAAACTGCTTCCTGCTGGCAAGGGGTGTAGATCTGTTCCCGGCTCGATGGGTCCAGTTCAAGGGGTCTCAATGGGTCCAGTTCAAGGGGTACACAGTCATCTGGAAGTTGATGGCTTGGAGTCTGGAAGAGACAAACTTGGCAAAGAGGTTAAGCAAACAAGCAGCAGACAGGCAGTATAGGAGTATAGAGAAAAGACAATTTCCCCAGAGGGAATTAAAGATGACTATTTCATACCTAGCTCCCCTAACCACTTTTTCTTTGTACCACACTGCTTCGGGGTTCACGAGTGTGTAGCACATCCAAATTAGGTCGGGGGTATCTAAGAGCAAGGTTTGATATGTGGTGAGCCTGTGGTTAGGCAGCCACTGGTGGCCATCTGCTTCCAGGGTGCTTTGAAGGGCTTCTAAGGGCTGGTCTGCTAGAGGTTTAGAAGCTTCCTCAATTAGAGTGGCTGTAGCAGCTACGGCCCTGAGGCATGCAGGCCATCCAGTAGCCACAGAGGCTAACTGCTTTGAAAAATAGGCAACAGGTCTGGGGTCAGGTCCTAAAGCCTGGGTTAGGACTCCTAAGGCCTGTCCTCTCCTTTCATCAACATAGAGAGTGAAAGGTTTTTCTAGATTGGGTAGAGCTAATGCTGGAGTGGTAGTCAGTTTAGTTTTCAAAGTCCCAGAAGCTTGTGCTGGGTAGGGGCCACACTCTAGAGGGAGTGAGTCAGGGCCTTGAGTGGCAATTAATGGTTGCAGTCCCTCCCAAGCCTTGGGCTTAATTGGATATTGAAGGCTATGGAGGGGAACTATGGCTGGGGTGGCAGAAGTAGCTTGCCCAGGAATTCCCTGATCCCAAACAATTGGCTCAACCTTCTCCCACACCTCTGAGAGAACATGGGGAAGTCTGGTAAACAGAGGGAAAAGGGAGTTAAGAGGTTTAACTATAGAAAATTGGCTTCCCAATTTCACCATGAGGTCCCTTCCCAACAAGGGGACAGGGCCAGAGAAGGAGTGTTCAGACAACAGATCCTTGATGCCCATGACCTGATGGGTCGAAGGGCATGTGGGGCCACAGCCATTAGTTAAAACAAGAGAACATAGCCGTGATAAAGTGGGTAACCTTACCTTCTGCCTTGATTTTGCCCAGGGCTCCCTGAGAGAGGTGGAGAAAGTGGGAGCACAGCCAAGCCCCAGGCTTTCCCCTCCTTCCGAGTCTTGAGAAGACTGGAGGACAGGGTGCTGGGAGGAGGCTCTACCACTTTTCCAACCTCCGGGACCTGCTGGGCATGGAGGTTGGATCCTGGAGGCTTCTTCCAGGGGGGGCGCCCTAGAGGGGCACTCCTTAGACCAGTGACCCTCCTTGTGGCATCGAAAGCAGGTTTCCCCACTGCCCAAGCCAATGGGCTTCCAAGGGGGCTCCCTGGAGGGGCGCTCCTTGGGTCTTTTCCCGGCCATGGCAACAGCCAAGAATTGAGCATGTTCTCTGTCTCTAGCTCTTTCCCTGCGTTTCCTTTCCTCTGCTGCAACCAGGTCTCTATTGCTGAAGACTCCAAAGGCCGTCTCCAGCAACTGGACCTGAGGTGTTTGGGGTCCCATTGCCAATTTCTGCAGTTTCCTCCTAATATCTGGGGCAGACTGATTAATGAAATACATGTTAAGTATTGCCGCCCCTTCAACAGAATCAGGATCCAAATTTGTATACTTCTTAATAGCTTCTACTAGCCGGGCCTGGAAAAGAGCAGGGTTTTCCTTTTCTCCCTGAGTAACTTCCCTGATTTTTTGAAAATTTATTTGCTTTTGAAATGCAGTTCTTAGGCCTTCTATCAGGCAAATTATCATATGGTCTCTCTTTTCTCTATCCTCACCTCTTTTCTGAGCTCCATACCCCAAACCCTTATTCTGAGTATTCCAGGCTGACTGGAAAATAGGTTGTAGGCAGGGCAAGGCAAGACAAGGCAAGGCATAGGAAGGGAAGGGAAAACAAGGGAAGGCAAGAAAGGGGAAGGCAAAGGAAGGCAAGGGGAAAGAAAGCAAGGGAAGGGACTTTCATTTAGAAGGTCGTTGGTAATCTTAGGAAGAGTAGTTTCAATAGAGTGTTCAGGACAGAAAGCCAGTTCCAAGGAGTCACTGACAAAGTGGGCAGCGAAGAAATGGATGTATTGGGTATAAACAACTTTTCCAAGAAGTTTACCAATGAGGAAGAGGATAGAGGTGAAATGGTAGCTGGGGTATGGGGGAGGAGGAAAAGGGACAAAAGGATTTTTTTTTACAATTAGAGAAGCCTAAATTAAGAGGCAATGTATCAGAGTGGAAGAAACATTTGGATCTGGAACAAAGTTTTAACTTGCAATTTTGATGCCCAGGGCAATTTAACTGGAGCTAGGAACTAGGGACACTAACCCATGAAGATGAGTGTGGGAAGGACAGAAACCCAAAGACAATGGGAGAAGCACGAAGGGGCAGACCATGAAGGAGCCTATCTGGTGTGTGTCTTTGGCAGGAAGAAAGCACATGCTTTCTTATACTTTTGTATTTTGTCTAATTATTCTTGCTAACTAGCAGTAGGTGCTATAACCAGTTGTTTCTTTGATTTAGAAGGAAATTAAGTGCTGCAAGCACCATTTAAATTTTGACACTCTGCCACAAAACTCCAGTCATCCAGCCCTAGTTATACTTTTTTAAAGAATTATTTTTAGGGGCAGCTAGGTGACACAGTGAGTAGAGCACTGACCCTGGAGTCAAGAGGACCTGAGTTCAAATCCAGCTTCAGACACTTGACATACTTACTAGCTATGTGACCTTGGGCAAGTCACTTAACCCCAATTGGCCTGCCATCCCCCTTCCAAAAAAAAATTTTTAAATTTTTTTATGTTTTATTTTTAATTTATAGAATAAAGCAAGCATTTCCATAGCATAGTACTATCAAAAAAGATGATTGCCCATGAAACTGCAAATCTGTTATGTACAACTTGCTGTTCCTTTTAAATATATAATAAAGTTATCATGTAAATTTCTTTTCCCCCCTTTTTCCCTCCCCCCACCCTAGAGATGGCTACCATTAGACACAAACATGTGTATATAAGTAAAATCATTCTCTACAAACTTTTATTTATCAGTTCTTTCTCTGTCATTTGTAGCTAATTTGGGTATTTATAGTAATGACTTATTCGCTCAAAGTTGTTCTTAAAATAATATTGCTGTTCCTGTATGCAACATTATCTAGGTTCTGCCCATTTCACTCTTTATTATTTCATGCAAGTCTATCCATATTTTTCTAAGATTGGTGAGTTCATCATTTCTTATAGCACAGCAGTATTCAACCACAATCATATTCCACAACTTGTTCAACCATTCCCCAATTAACAGGCATCTCAACCTAGTTATACTTAGATATATTTCAGATATGAAGCCAGGACCTGAATTCAAATCCTGGTTCTTTTACTTACTAGCTATGTGATCTTGTACGAGTCATTTAAATGATTCATGTGTGTTTGAAATTAAAGTGAATCGATCTTGAGAATTCCATCATATCTTTTTAAATAACTAGAAGAACTCTTAGGTGATACAAAACCAAGATTTGGAATAATGAATGTGGTGCTCAGTAACTTAAAACTCTTGAGGCTCTGGGCCTCATCGTCCCCCTTTGTGAAATCAAGAGGCTACATTAGATGATATTTAAAAGCCCTTTACAGCTCCAAAGTCTGAGACCTTCTCTACAGGGACGTGGCAAGGAGTCAATGGTGAGGGAGGTAGTGAAAAATGCATGGGAGAAAAATGATGACTACTTAAGCAAGGTGGAGGAGGAAATAGGAGGCACTGGTAAATAGATAAGCTTTAATAAAGAGTAAGCTCTTAGGATCTTCCAGAGCTTCAGATTCAGTCCTATGACTATCTTTGTCATGTAGATGTGCTAATGTGTCAGAGCCTTCCAGCTAGTAGAATGCTGAATAGGATGAAAGCTCACTATTTTTAGAAGTTCTGTTTTCTACTAGGGAAGGCGGTTAATTAAAACCAAATACTCCTTGGCTCTTTATAAGTCACTAGGCATCATATTCATTATTCCAAATTTTGGTTTTGCATCACCTAAGAGTTCTTACGATAGAATTCTCAAAATCAAAATCATTTTGATTCACTTTAATTTCAAACATGCATGTGAATCATTTAGTGCTTTGAGAATTTAGGAAGTTGGGTCAAAAAAGCAAGCATGATTTCCCTAAATATTTCCACTATAATGTCCTCTCTAAGCCTTTTCTTCTCCAGGCTAAATATCCCAAGTTTCTCCAGGAACCCTTTGATTGACATGGATCTAAATCCCTTCACTATTTGAGCCACCTTTTTCTGGGTATGCCCCAGCCTGTCAGTTTCCTTCCCCAAATTTTCTTTGTTCAGACCTGTGATGAATTGTCATGGGGAATTCCCAGGGAACAGAAATTCTTGGCCAATGTAAATCAATTCTACAATATTACAGGGTTGGAGGGCTGGGGCCCTGAGAATGTTAAGTGACTTGGTCAGTCTCACTCAATTAGGATGCTTCAGATGTAGGAACTTTGACCCAAAACTTCTAGACTCTGAGGACAACTGTCTGTCCTCTGGGCCAGTGATGTCAAGCTAAAACAGAAATGGAGACCATAAAACCATATATAAGGATCCCTGTGGGCCACATATTGACTTGGAAAACCATACAGATTTATATATATATATATTTTTTTTTCATACATACAATATATTTCAGTGGATAGAGTGCTAGGTATGGAGTCAGGAAGACTCATCTTCCTGAGTTGAAATCTGGCCTCAGACACTTACCAGCTATGTGACCCTGGGCAAGTCACATAACCCTGTTTGCCTCAATTTCCTCATCTGTAAAATGAGCTGAAGAAGGAAATGGGAAACCTCTCCAGTATCTTTGCCAAGAAAAAGTAACTGAAACAACTGAACGCAATATTAAAATCAGATAGGAACTACATTTTAATCTAGTTCAGGCCATACTTGGGAACGTTGTGGACTGAACTCATTTAGCAGGCTGCATATTTAACACCTCTACTCCATACCATATCACCTCTTCCCTTCTTAAATATGATAACCCACACTGATAACAATATCTGAATGCGATCAGACAACGGTGGAAAGACTGTTATTGACGGGGTTATAGGACCTGGGCCCATAAAAGGAAAAGACCATGTCTTTGGGACCTGGACCCCTAAAAACTCCTGAATTTTTCCACACTGGTGGTTCACCTGAGGCATTGGTCCATTCCAGTCTACCTAGAGACTCAATAATCCTTTTAACTGCCCTTTCACTAGGTCTCTCCAACTGCTTACCTCCTTTCATTGTCTGCACCTGGCCAACACCAGGCTATTTACCACTCCTTAATACCATTCAGATCTTCTCGGTCTTTTCTTGTACATAAGTACCAATCTCACCCCCATTAAATTGTACAGATTCTTAGAATCTCCTATTGGCAGTCACAATACACGATACACAATACACACTACACAATACACAATACAGATTTGCCAACAGATTTACTAGAAGTCTTGCCTACCTAACTGGTGTTATAATAAAACCTTGCTACTCTGACTGAAAAAAGGCTTGAGTGGTTGAATTCTTTCCAGGCAGACCCCCTTGTACCCTTTCATTTCAGGACTCTCAATGCCCCAAACCACAACATTACCTCCCACTGTTCTGTATACTGCCACTGTTGCTAGTCAGTCATGTCTGACTTTTTGTAACCCCATTTGGTAAACAGGGGTAAGAGACTTGACCAGGATCACAAAGTTAGTATCTGAGCCCATAATTGAACTTGGGTCTTCTTGACTCCAGGGCCCATGCTTTATCTACTTGGCCATGTAGCTGGCCCCAAAATACTACTGCTACTGGTGCTGCTGCAGCTGCCAACACTACCGCCAACACTATGCTACCACTACCGCTACTACTGCCACTACTGTTACTACTACTACTGCTATTACTACTACTACTACTCCCGTAAATCATATTAACTTTTTTGACTGTCATGTCATAGTTGGAAGGGACAACAGAAGTCATGCAGTCCAATGAGTACCTGAAGACTGTCTTCTGCAACATTCCTGGCGAAAAACATACAAGCTCCAGGAGCAAACCATTCCATGTTGGGATAGCTCAGATAGACAGGAACTTTTTCTTTGCTCTAGGCCCAAATGGATCTGTCTATAACTTTCACCTAGTTCTGAGACCGAACCAAACAAGTCTAAGCTCTCTTCTAGGGATTAGAATTAGGGGTGTGCTTGTGAATGTTTAACAATTGGCTCTCAGGGTGTGGGATGCTATGACATATGCACAGCACACTTTTTAATTTAATCTACATCCTTAACATTTTCTCCATCACTTTCTTAAGTCTAGATAATCAATAAAATAACCAATCAAGCCCTGATTTGTAGCATTTAGTGAGTTTTGAGGTACAAATGCTCAAGCTGAAAATTTAACAATCAGTTCTCTCCAGGTGGCTCAAGCTTATTCCAACATGCCCCTGATAGAATCTTTCAAATTCTTGAACATATTTATTTTGTTCCATCAAGTCTTCCCTTCTATAGGCTACAATAACTTATTCCTTCAACCAATCCACATGTGGCATGACTCTGAAGTCCTTCAACATCCTTGCGACACTCCTCTAGATGTTGTCTTATATATTAATGTCATTCCTAAAATGTGGCGCCCTGAACTCAACATAAAACTTCAGATCTGAACTTACCAGGGCAAAGTACATCTGTATCATCCCCTCGTTAGTAGGACGTGGACACTATCCATCCCTCAATAGCTGTCTATGATCCCATTAGTTTTTTTTGATTGACATTCCACATTTGACTTATATTGGGTGTCAATTTCAACCCTGAGATCTTTTTCAGCTGGACTGCCATCTAGTCATTTCTCTCCATCTTGTACAGGTATAGATAACTGCAAACTTCTACCTTGCCTCCTTATTTTCTATTTATCCTCAGGCCTTTTTCCATTTCACATTTAGTACTTATATTGAGACTGAATCCATTAAAATCCCCATATAATTTTCACATGCCCTTTCTCTATACACCTCAACATCATCACCGTTGGTAACATTTATGTAGCACTGTTAGAATTTAAACAGTGATTTACATATATAGATTTGTACTATCATTACTATTATAGTATTTATATATAGTAATATGTTGTGGTACAGTAATAGTAAAATTAGTATTATAGTATTTGCATATAGTAATATGTATTATAGTGTTTGCATGTAGTAATATGTATTAGTATAGTAATAGTAAAATCAGTATCATAGTATTTACATATGCATACACACACACACACACACACACACACATATATATATATATATGTATAGTATTATCTCCCTAGATCTTCACAAAAGCCTTGTGAGATAGATGCTGTTATTATCTCTATTTTACAGATGAGGAAACTGAGGTACAAGGAGGTAAAGTGACTTGCCTAGGGTCACATAGCTTGTATCTGAGGCAGAATTTGAACTCAGACCTTTCTTTCCACTATCTATTTTCAAAGTCCCATCCATTTCTATCTTTTCTTTGTCCTTCGTTTTCCCCTCCAAACTTTCATAGTAATAGCCCACCTTTGAGGAGTATTGTAAAGTTCTCAAAGCACTTTACATATTTCCTTTGAGCCTCACAACAACCTTTGAGTTAAGTATTGTGTCCATTATCTCTATTTTACAGAGAAAGAAACTGAGGTTTCCAGAGTTTTAGAGACTTGCCCAAGGTCACACAGCTAGTAAGTATCTGAGGCTGGATTTGAACTCAGTTCTTCCTGACTCCAGAGCGGTGCTTTATCTACTGTGGCCACCTAGCTGCCCCTTAATCTGCATCATTAACATTTTCTCCATCACTTTCTTAAGCATAGACAATCAAAAAAAACAATAAATCAAGCCCCGTGCTCACATGCAATTTAACAATCAGCTCTCACAAGCCACCTGTAGCACACAACTGGTCAGAGAACTTAATCCAAAGTGTTCCTGACTTCAGGTCTACTATTCTATCTACTAGTTCAGACTGCCTGTATTGTTCTTAATATCTTTCACAAGTCTTAGAGCTTTAATCTTCCTAACACCATTTTTTACAAGACTATGCCACCTTTTTGTGTTAGTCCTCAGGTACCTGGTTTTACTTCTGCCTTTTGCACACTGTCTTTCTAAAATCCAAGGATTAAATGAGAATATTTGCAAAGCACTTAGCATAGTGCCTGATACATAGTAAGTACTTAATAAATGCTTATGTCCTTCATTTCTTCTCTCATTATTCCAAAGGTCAAAATCTGGGGCGGCTAGGGAGATAGAGTGCTGGGCCTGGAGTCAAATTCAAATCTGGCCTTAGACACTTACTAGCTGTGTGACCCTGGGCAAGTCACTTAACCCTGTTTGCCCTGGTTTCTTTATCTGTAAAGTGATCTGGAGAAGGAAATGGCAAACTACTTTAGTATCTCTGCCAAGAAAACACCAAATGGGGTCATGAAGAGTCAGACATGACTGAAAAATGACTGAACAGTTCTAAAATTCAAGGTTCCAAATGTGATACTGTGACATCCACCTCTTTAGATAGCTCATTCTTTTCTTCTTTATTGGGATCACTTGCCTCTATCTAATCAAAATTTTCCATTTAAGAACTTCTTATACCTTTTGAGCTAATTTCCTTCCTTACACACCCATAAAAAATCTACCTATCTTTCCTCTGAACCCTGAGATCTGATATCCCCATACCCAAGTACTGCTAAGTAGTAGCATTTCTTTATTTGCCAATCACTCCTCCCCACCTACCCACCCACCCACCACCATTTCACAAAGCTGAGCAGTTGTTCTTCTTGGGTCAGCATCAGATCCAGAATAGTCATTCTTTTCCTTATTCAGCCTCACCTGGCCAGGTCTAAGGACATATGCAGGAAGAGGCCCCAAGCGTGCTTGTCTGGGAGATCTGTAGTTAGCCTGGGCTACACAGAAGAATGAGGCCAGCAATAGAGGCACCAGCAGTTAGGAGAAGCTTTCATTTAGATAGTGTTTTAAAGTTTACAAAGGTTATTTTTTGTTCACAATAACCTTGTAAGGTAGGGAGTATAAGCATTATCCTCCCCATTTTACTGATGAAGAAATTGTGACCCAGAGAGGTTAAATGATTTGCCCATGGCCACATGCGTAGCAACTGTGAGAATCAGGACATAAATCTAGGTCATCTGACTCCAAAATTCAAGGCTGTTTTTTCTACAGCAGGTAGCAAATGTAAAAAAGTGTGAGAATAATGAAGCCATAGGTCATAAACCAGGTACACAATGTCCCTTTAATGAAGTTATGAGCAAATCCATAAAAAATATAAGCAGGGGAAAATCTCTCCAAACACCTGTAAAAAATGGCTCTGAACAAATTCTAGAGGTGCAGAACCCATGAAATAGCAGAGGGAAACAAGTCTCCAGCCCAGGAGAGCCTGGATGGTCTCCAGGAAGGGTCTATTGCATGGTGCTGGGAGTGGCACAGCCCAGCATGGACCATGCCAAGACAGGCCAGACCAGGAGTCACCCAGCCTGAACAGGCCTTAGGGCCATGAATCATTGAGCTGTGGCAATTACCAGACTTCTCAACCCACAGACACCAAAGAGCAAGTTAGTTGGAAACTGCAGGATCAAGTTCAGAGCAGTCTGGCCACCAGCCCTGGGGGCAGAGGTGGTACAGCTGTGGCAGTGGCAGCAGCAGAAAGCTCCTGAGGCTGCCTCCAGAGCTCCAGCATCAGCTGCTTCCTGAGTTGCTGGCTCACACGGTAGGAGGAATCTAGCAGTAGATCAGAGAGGGAGTGCAAGGAGTGCTTGCTGGGCACAAAGGCAGGGTCTTTTGCTGTGCCCTGCTTGGATCTGGATCTCCGTCCTGGTTGATGGTTCTTGGGGGAGGAGGAACACTGCTGCAACAGTGCCTGGGGTGACAGTGGAGTAGAAGTAGCTCTGAAAACAGCAGTGCTTGGAGCCTAAAGCTTGGGACAAAGTACTGTCTACTCTACAAGCAGTCATACCCCCATGAAAAGGTCAAGGGTCAAGTAGTTGGCTGGGAACATGAACAGGCAGCAAAAATGGACTCAGACTCAAGTTCAAATTCTAGATTCCTTTTTTGGTGACAAAGAAGATCAAAACATACAGCCAGAAGAAGTCAACAAAGTCAAAGAACCTACATCAAAAGCCTCCAAGAAAAATAGGAATTGGTCTCAGGCCATGGAAGAGCTCAAAAAGGATTTGGAAAAGCAAGTAAGAGAAGTAGAGGAAAAACGGGGAAGAGAAATGAGAGTAATGTGAGAAAACCATGAAAAACAAGTCAATGACTTGCTAAAGGAGACCCAAAAAATACTGAAGAAAATAACACCTTAAAGAATAGACTAACTCAAATGACAAAAGAGCTCCAAAAAGCCAATGAGGAGAAGAATGCCCTGAAAGACAGAATTAGTCAAATGGAAAAGGAGGTCCAAAAGACCACTGAAGAAAATACTACCTTAAAAATTAGATTGGAGCAAGTGGAAGCTAGTGACTTTATGAGAAATCAAGATATTATAAAACAGAACCAAGGAATGAAAAAATGGAAGACAATGTGAAATATCTCATTGGAAAAACCACTGACCTGGAGAATAGATCGAGGAGAGATCATTGAAAAATTATTGGACTACCTGATAGCCATGATCAAAAAAGAGCCTAGACACCATCTTTCAAGAAATTATCGAGAAAAACTGCCCTGATATTCTAGAGCCAGAGAGTAAAATAGAAATTGAAAGAATCCACCGATCACCTCTTGAAAAAGATCCCAAAAAGAAAACTAGGAATATTGTCACCAAATTCCTGAGTTTCCAGGTCAAGGAGAAAATACTGCAAGCAGCCAGAAAGAAACAAGTTGAATATTTTGGAAACACAATCAGGATAACACAAGATCTGGCAGCTTCCACATTAAGAGATCGAAGGGCTTGGAATATGATATTATGGAGGTCAAAGGAGCTAGGATTAAAACCAAGAATCACCTACCCAGCAAAACTGAGTATCATGCTCCAAGGCAAAATATGGATTTTCAATAAAATAGAGGACTTTCAAGCTTTCTCAATGAAAAAATCAGAGCTAAACAGAAAATTTGACTTTCAAATATAAGAATCAAGAAAAGCACAGAAAGGTAAACAAGAAAGATAATTCATAAAGGACTTACTAAAGTTGAACTGTTTTGTTTATATTCCTACATGAAAATATGATTTGGTTAATTCATGAGACCTTTCTCAGTGTTAGGGTAGTTGAAGGGAATATACATATACATGCATATATATATATATAGATATAGATATAGATAGATAGATAGATAGATATAGACATATAGACAGAGGGCACAGGGTGAGTTGAATATGAAGGGATGATATCTAAAAAAATGAAATAAATTTAAGGGGTGAGAGAAGAATATATTGAGAGAGGGAGCAAGGGAGAGATAGAGTGGGGTAAATTATCTCATATAAAAGTGGCAAGGAAAAGCAGTTCCATTGGAAGGGAAGAAGGGGCAAGTGAGGGGGGATGAGTGAATCTTGCTCTCATCAGATTTGACTTGAGGAGGGAATATCATACGCACCCAATTGGTTATCTTATTCCACAGGAAAGTAAGGGGAAGGGGATAAAAAGGAGGGGTGATAGAAGGGAGGGCAGATAGGGGGAGGAGGTAATCAAAAGCAAACACTTTTGAAAAGGGACAGGATCAAGGGAAAAAAATTGAATAAAGGGGGACAGGACAGGATGAAAGAAAATATAGTTAGCCTTTCACAACATGAGCATTGTGGAAGTGTTTTACATAATAATACATGTGTGATCTATGTTGAATTGCTTGCCTGCCTAGGGAGGGTGGGTGGGAAGGGAAGAGGGGAGAGAATTTGGAACTCAAAATCTTGTGAAAATCAATGTTGAAAAATAAAATATTAAATAAAAATATAAAAAAAAGAAAAAAATATGAGCATGTCAAGAATCAGACACAGAACTCTTTCCATGGAGGCAGCAAAATCGCTGTAGCCAGATGGAGTCCTGGTTCTGGAGTCAGCAAGTTATTCATTTGTTTCGGTCACGTCTGACTCCGCGTGACTCCATTTGGGGTTTTCCCCGGCAAAGATACTGGAGTGTTTGCCATTTCCTTCGTCAGCTCATTTTATAGATGAGGAGACGGAGGCAAACAAGGTTAAGTGATTTGCCCAGGCAGTATTTGAGGTCAGATTTGAACTCAGGGTCTTCCTTACTTCAGATCCAGTGCTCTATCTACCGAGCCATCTAGCCAGGCCTAGAACACTGATTCTAGAGTCAGGAAGACCCGGGTTCAAATCTAACCTCAGACACTTACTGGGCAAGTCACTTAACAACCCTGTTTGCCTCAGTTTCCTCACTTGTAAAATGAGCTGGAGAAGGAAATGGCAAATCACTCCGGTATCTTTGTAAAGAAAACCCGAAAAGGTCATGAAGATTTGGACACAACTGAAACCACTCACCAACAACAACAACGTATGTGGCCTTATGAGCTCATGCTTCCAGCGCTGCACACCCACTGATATTCTCCAGTTGTGGCCCTAAAAGTGATTTTGTTCAGTGAGCCAAGATCCCCAACTCTGTTCTTTTCTCCTATTGCTCAACACTAACCATTTGCATTTTTCATTTCTACCCTCACTTATGTCACATCCCTGATCTGAAACCTACATCTATTGCTAAAAAAATAAGCAAACAAAACCCCACCCTCATCATATGTTTTCCGAACCAAATAGAAATGATTTGTTAGATTATTTACTGTTTTGTTTTTAACACTACAACTTCATTAACTAAAACATATTGCTTAAGAAAGCAAGTCGATCCAGTGTCTTAATTTCAATTCGGTTCAATTCAATAAGCATTTTGAGTTTCCTGCTGTGTACGAGGCATCGTGCTAGATGCTAAGATTATGAAGACAAAGATATGAAAATGGCATCTGTCCTTAAGTGAGATAAATTATTAATAACCGATATCTTGGGGGAGATTCAGAGCTCTCCTCTTCATCCAAAGTCCTGATTTTTAAAAGTTGAAGAATACTTTTGATGAAACTGAATTAACTCTCCTGATCTTGGTCAGACCTCCACCCTACCTTACAAGGAATTTAATCTAAGGTGTGGAAGCCCATGGTGTTCTACTAAAGCTTGGGTGGAGACAGATCATTTTGATTAGACAGCCCAAGGCTGGGAGTGGTCTGAGTACAGAGATAATTTCTCTGTGCAAGGGTGACTGACATCACCCTCTGCCCCTCATTAAACCCCTACTATATAAACTGTGAGCCCCAGCTACCATGATTGTCTTTGGTCTAAGAGAGATGGGCAAAAGACCATCCTTTTATTAATAACCTGCTGGCCTTACTAATAAAATGATTAAATTACCCAGAAACTGTGTCTCCTGAACTTTTTTAATCATCATAACTTACAGTCTACTTAGAAAAAATACCATTTACACAGATAGGTAAATATAACTAGGTCTGATTAGTGCAAACAATGAGTCCTATAACATTATTCAAATTCACATTATTTGTAGTTATTTCATTTTTCCTCATGTTACACATGAGGAGTTTAAACTAAATGATCTGTAAGGTCTTCACTTCAGCCAAGAAGTCCTTTCAGTCCTATTTGTTTCCTATCTCATTTCGCATGTAAGTTATTCCAAACTTTCTCTTCCTTCCTCAAACCTCCCACATCTCCTTGCCTGTTACTCTAGCAAGATAATAGAGACCATCTGATGTGAGCTCCCTCTTCTCCCATTCTCTCCATGTCAAACCCGCTTGACATCATCTCCAACTCTCTCTTCCTTTCATCAGGCCGATAAAGAGACGTCCCTTCTCCTTGCCAAGGCCAAGCCCTCTACATATGCACTCCTGTTTTCTCTAGTAGATTGCATCACTAATCATCCTTTTACCTCTTGAATCTTCAACCTCTCCCTATTGCTGGCCTTTACCTCTCTATTTCATTCAAACACTCTTAATTCTCTCCCAACCTTAAAAAAAATGCTTCACTAGACTCTACCATCCCCTAAAGTTATCGTCCTCTATCTCTCCTTTCTTTCTCAAACTCCTTTTAAAAAATGTTATCTATACTTGCTGCTTCCACTTCCTTTTGTTTCATTCACTCCTCAATGCTTTGCAGTCTGTCTTTTGACCTCATCACTCAATTGCTTTTCCCAAAGTCACCAGTGATTTTTTCATTCTAAGTGTCTTTTCTCAGTCCAAATTCTTTTTTTTAATAAGCCAATTTATTTATTTTTAGTTTTCAACCTTCACTTCCATAAATTTTAAATTTGCTCTCCCTCTCTCCCCTCCCCTTGCCCAAGATAGCATGCAATCCTATGTAGGCTCTACATATACATTACTATTAAACATATTTTCACATAGTCATGCTGTGTAGAAGAATTAGAATGAATAGGTGTAACCATGAGAAAGAAAAACATAAAATAAAACAAAAGAAAAAAAGAAAATAGTCTGCTTTGATCTGCATCCAGACTCCATATTTCTTTTTCTGGATGTGGATGGCAATTTCCATCATGAGTCTTTCAGAATTGTTTCAAGTCCTTGCATTGCCAAGAAGAGCTAAGTCTATCAAAGTTGGTCATTGCAAAACGTGGCTGTTACTGTGTATAATGTTCTCCTGGTTCTGCTCACCTCAATTCAAATTCTTCTTGACCTGATATGTTTGACACTGTTGATCAACTCTATTCCTTTTATTTCTCTCTGGGTTTTCATAAACTACTGTCTCCTGGCTTACCTCCTATGTGGCTGACTGTTCTTTGTCTCTTTTGCCTGAACACTGTTGGTATTCTCTAAGGTCCTGCCCTAAGCTTTGCTCTCTTCGCATTATATGCTATTTTTCTTGGTAACCTCATCAGCTCCTGTGGATTTAATGATCATCTCCATGTTGATGATTTCTAGATCTATCTATCCAACCCATCTGTCTCCTAAACTTAAGTTCCCCATCACAAATTGCCTAGTGGGCACTTCAAACTGGATGTCCCAGTGGCATATCAAACTCAACATGTGCAAAACTGAACCCTTTATCTTTGCCCAAACCCTCCCCTCTTCTAAATTTTTCTCTTTATGTTGAAGGCATCATTGTACTTTCAGTCTCCCAGGTTTGCAACTTGGGCATTAACCTAGACTCCTTTCTCTCACTTACCTAGGTATTCAAATAGTTGCCCAATCTTGCATTTCCACCTTCCCCACATCTCTCCTATCTGACTCCTTCTCTCCTCTTGTTGAGGTTTTAAAGGGTTTAGGGGTCAAAATACCAATATGCCGGGTCCTGCCAAATGAATTCAACCCAAGCTTTCTTACAGCCGAAGAAAAAGTTTATTAAAGATTCTCCATATTGGGTAGAGTCTTAAGGAATCTGGGCATTTGTGATGCTAATGCAAGCAGGCCAGAATGAACCTTGAGCTAGATTGAATCTGAGCGCCTTCAAGGAGGCAAGATGGATCTTATATACGGAAAGACTGTGGGAGGGATCTAGGGTTATCCAAGTAGTCTGGGGTGACTAGAGGAGGGGTTTAGGGATGGTCTTGAGGAGGAGTCTAAGGAGGATCTTGTTGGGACTGGGGTCAGACTCCCAAAACCAAGAGCATGTGACTTCAATGGCATCAAGGGTAGGAAGTAGCTAGAGGCAATGGAGAGGTAACAGAGATTTGGGGCTAGTAATAATGGAAGGCTTATGGCCTCAGGGGAAGGGGAGTTCAAAGGGGTTCTCAGAGACTGTTCCTCATCACTCTCCCTCAGCCACCAACTGAGCTCAGGCGTTTGTCACTTCTCCCCTGGATCATTGCAATAATGTCCTAATTGCTCACCCTTCCTCAAGTCTCTATTACAGTCCCTCCTATGTAAGGCTGCCAAAGTCATTTTCCTTAAACATATATCTGACCATTTAACTTTCCTACTCAGTCGACTCTAGTGGCTTCCTATTGCCACTAAGATAAAATATAAAAGCCTCTACAATCTGATTACAATCCATTTTCTAACCTTGTTGGACATAATTCCTGCTACCACATTCCGTGGCCCAGCCAAACTGTCCTTTTCTCTGTACATGACACTTCATCTCCCAATAGAGTAGAGAGTTAGGCTCACAGTCAGGATGGCCTGGGTTCAAGTCCCATTTCTAAAATATACTGGCTTGGTAACCCTAGGCAAGACTCTATAACTCTCAGTACTTCAGATAACTCTATTATAAGATTATAACACCTTCTACCAATGTAGATTGGTAACTACTGAACAAATCCACAAACATTACTTAGGTACTTGCTGGGCCTTGTGTTAAATGTTAGGAATACAGATATAAGCAAAAAGACAGTCTTTATCCTCAAGGAACTTACATTCTAATGAGGAAAGACAGAACATAAGGAAGCTGAAAACAGGAAGGGGAGGGATGAAAATACCCCTTTCAGATGCATGGTAGGAAAGTCTGGAGCACAGCCTATCGAGAAATGAAAATATGGCTGAGCCCTCCTTAAGTGGAGGTTCTGGAAAGAACCATCCAACCAGAGGGAGGCTACTTCCAAAGTGTGAATCCAAGACTGGAGTTATCTTCTAGGATGATGAGGGTGCTGGGGCACAGCAAAGAAAACCAGAGTGCTGCCATTGATAATCTGTTCTACAACTGATAGCCCTAGAGAGTTGTTTGGACCACTGAGGTATATAAGGAGATTTCACATAATCATGGGTATCAGAAACAGAATGAGTCTCCATCATTCTGACTGTGAGTCCAGCTCTTCATCTACTGCCACGTCAAGCTCAAGGTGGAAAGAATACACTATACTTAAAAGTATATTGACAGTTAGGTAGCATAGTGGATAGGGTAATGACTGGGTCAGGGAGACCACAGTTCAAATCCTTCCTTGGACATTCACAAGTTATATGACCCCAGACAAGTCATTTAATCTCTCCTAGCCAAAGGTGCCCTGTCTGTAAAATGGGGATAATAAAAGCACTGTTATTGTGGAAATCAAGTGAGATTATATTATGTAATCTCCTTAGATATGATTATATAACATATAATCTCATTTGATATATGAAATATATAATACATAATCTCATTGGCTCTCCATATATAATATATACAATATATTGCTTTGCAAATATATAAGTATAAATTTATATAAATATTAGTTGTCATTGTCATTGAAAGATTATTCTATACTTCAGCTTGGGGGTATTAAATAGAAAAAAAATCCTTTTAAATGATACTAGAAGTTTTTCTGCTATGTTATTTTTGAGTGATTCTTTTGGCCTGCATCCAAAGGGTGAAGATACCAGTTCATGCATGGGTGCCATGAACTGAAACTATGAGAGAGGAAGGATTTTCCTGACCCTGCTCCATCTCTTTTATGCCTCCTCCTTCCCAGAAATGGACTTGGGGGCATTTGTCTGTGTTCTGTTTTGTTTGTCCTCTTCATTTTCAGGTACTGGAGGTGATCCCTACTGGACTAGGAGTTGGAGCCATGGAGGAATACAGGCTGGATGGTGCAGCCCTAAGAAGCCAGGGTGCCTGGGACTTGAGCCCAAGGTGGGGTTTGGATTTGGAACCCGGACTATGCGCTGCAGAAACAGAGCTGAGCTGTGAATTTTATGTCCCTTCCTTTCCCAGACACTGAGGTGATATAAGAAGGGGACGAGAGGGATTATGCCTCCCATGTGTTGGGGGAGTAAGTTTGTAAATTTGTGTTTGTACTTTTCAATAAATATTTCTGTGTAGAAGCTTTAAAAAAAAATGATGATACGGAGAAATGTAAAGAATATTTTGCAAATGGGTTTATGCTTGTTGCATATTTCTCTCTCAGGCATCTGCAATGCTCCAGACTCCCATTACATATACATGTGTGTTGTGCATATTATATGTGTATGTATATACACTCATGTACATGTTTCTACGCATACATGTATATGTCTGAACATATGTATATATTTTATGTACATATGTGTTTTCTACAGTACACATTATGCGTACATGCACATATATTTATATGTATATTGTATATGTGTATGCATATATATGTACATATTCCTTGAATATCCCAAGGGAGTCTTCCTGAAAAGCACAGAATAAATTTGTCAAAAGTATTCGGTCTCCAGTGTAACAAACGTATGACTTACTACTTGTTCGTGTGCTAGGTACACATGTGGTAGTAAATGCCTATATGGTATTTGCTTGGAGTACTTGACTGCTCTGTTCTGTCACATACGATAAAAATCTAGTCAAGAGGCTTTGAAATATCAGCATGTAACATCAACAGTAGCCACCAGGTGGCAAACTAGTCAAGCTGTTCTTCCCAGTAAACCTCAGGGTACTGAGCCACTCTTTAACTGGTTTCAATATTGCTGATGATCAGTAGAGGGCAGACAAGTCCACAAAAGGCCGAGCTGCTCCCTTGACTATGGTGGCCCCTGCTTCGGCCCTTTCAACTAAGATGTGGTGTTTTAATGTCTTGCTGATCGGTGTCCTGATCTAGGGTATTAAATGTAAAATCCTTAGCAGATGGCATTTCATCAAAATTGGCCTGTGTCCACATCTTCCTTTAAGATCCTTATCTCCTCTCCAACTTTAGGTGACCCATGTCTTGGCTCCCAATGTCTTGTTAAGCAGATTATCAAATATCTTGAAGGTGTGTAGGGGAACATGAACCACAGACTTCACCCAGAGCCAGCCACTTGTTGCCTGGTCCCACTTCTACCCCTTGCTTTGCGCCTTGTCAGCCTCTTCGCTGATCAAGCTTCAACAAGACAAGCAACTAACTAGCCCTTTGCAGAACACCTAAGGACTTTTAGATTTGATTTTATTTTTACAATTCCCTTTACCCCTACATTTCCCTCAAGTCATTCCCAGTCCTCTGCATTTCCTTTTCCTATCTGGTGCTTTCTTAGTGGGAAACAACAGGGAAAGAGGTAGAAATTACCCTGGGAAGAGAGGAACGAGAAAAAAAGATGGGAGTAGATAGACTCTGCCATCCTTTGTTGATTTCCTAGCACACTCCTCAAACCATTTGTCCCAAACCTTTTTAAATGCACAATAACACTATTTTTTCTTGTATTTCAGGCTGGGGTCCATGAATTAGTTTTAAAAAAATTTGATAACTGCATTTCAATAGCATTGACTTTCTTCATAATCCTACGTATTTTATTTTATGCCTTCAAAAGCATTATTTTGAAAAGGGGTCCATAGACTTCACCAGACTGTCAAAAGGGCCCATCTCACATACACACACACAAACACACAAAATTGTCAAGAAGCATCCTCTTGGCAAATAATCTTGTTTCATGTTTTATGGAATGAGCTGCACAGCATAGAGATTTTTTCAGAAAATTGAGACTATCCAATGTGAACTTCCTCATCTGTCTTCTCTACCTCTTAATATAGTATTCTCTATATACAGAGACATGCTGGTAAATGTTCAGCAACCTGAAAACCTACAATGTACTTTTAAGTTTAATATCCTTTATTAATGTTTTCTCCAACACTTTTTAAAATCTAAACAATCAGTAAAAAACAATAAATCAAGCCCTGATTTTTAGCATTTTCCCCTTTGCCAATTTCTGAGGTATTAATGCTTACACCAAAAATTTAACAATCCGCAGGAGATTCCTTAGATGCTGGCTCAAGCACATCCCTGTATCTTCTTGTTATTCTTCCCTTCTTTCTCAGAGAGAGAAAAAGAAAGAGCTTTCCCTCTTTTCTCAAGCAAACTCTGTCTTCTTTCCATCCCATCTTCTTTCACCTCATCTTGGATTTTGGTTCCACAATTACTGTCTCTCCCCCAGCCCCTCTGCTATGACTCCTTCAAATAGGCACGGTTTTGCCCAGTCAGAAGGAAAAAACAATAGGTTACTGTGCCAGCTATGATATTCTTGAGATATGACTCTTTGTAATGCCCACAGAGCCAATTCTAGATAAACCGTGGCTGTGTTTTCCCTCAGTTTCTACTGATGGTCTAACCTCCACAGTCCCATTGGTAACTAGATAGAAAAATATTCAATTTACCTAATATAAATCTGTTTTTTCCCAGTTACTGAAAGATAACATGGGAGAACCAAAGAGTAAATGCTCAACTTTGATATTCAAAAATATTTAGAAACCAACTCCATTTTGAACAGTTTCATTCATTTCCAATAGTAATCAATAATCATTTAATCTGATTCCAGTTTTATTAAATGAGGAAAGGCAAAAGATATATGTAGGGTTTTTTCTTCCCCTGCTTCTACATTTTTGAGGAAAAGGTTGGAGGAGAAGGAAGAGAAGAAGAAAAGATTTAAGCTAAATGAGAAGGAAAAGGAAATTGTAAACATAGTTATAAGGAGTTCAGACTTCTGAAGGGTACCAAAGACTGGATTCAGAAAGGAGAAATTTGGAAGAAATAGAGGAAAAATTACAAAATTAAGGATCTGAAGGGAAGGGTTATTGGTAAGGTAGGTAAGAAAAGATGAGTAAAACAAATGAGAGATTAGGAATAAAGAGGAAGGGAAGTAAGGTATGACTGCACAGTTGAAACAAAAGAAAGGAAATTTGATTTGGTGGTCAAGTTGTTCAGAGGTGATGGAAGACTATAAAGTTCTCAATAGAGGTGCTTAGAAGGTAAGGAGTAAATGCTCACAAGCAGATCACAAAAACAAGACAAAGACCCTAAATCAGTGTGGAGACATTACATTTTTCAGTGATTTGCAGTATGTGATGTTTGTATTTCTGTCATAGCCAAGAGTCTGTTCCAAGTAGAGGCTGGTCTCCTTCCTAGAAGAAAATATGAAAGAACTAATAAAAACACCTCTCCCCACTCCAGGTTTTGGGGTGTGGGGAGGAAAGAAAGACAGATAGGAAGGAAGGAAGGAAAGAAGAAAGAAAAAGGGAAGAAGAAAAAAAGAAAAGAAGAAAGGAAGAGAAAATGAAAGAGAAAGAAAGAGAGAAAGGAAGATGTTTCAGTGTGGGGCAGGGGGAAAAGATCTGAAATGGAAGAAGAGGAACTTGACCCTTGTCAGGAGGTTGAGGATTATGAGAATGTCACATAAAAAAGAAAGAAAGAGTGGTGAAAATGATCACTGTATACTTGAAGCTAAAGAAATAAATAAATCTGAAGCTCTTCCTGAAGAGGTAGGACCTGGATGCTCTGAGAAGGAAGCACATGCTTGTCCCCCAAGGAATAACAGAGTCACAGAAACTATCAGGTGAGAGAAGTTCCAATAAGAGTCAAAAGAAAAGTGGTGATTGGTGACTCACTGTTCAGGGATATCAAGGAAAGTGTTTATCAACCTGTGCTTTCACTGGGCATGTATCTAAAACATAAATGGGAATCTCCCAAAACATGTAAAAGGATGATTTCTAAATCACATGGACACAAATGCTAGTGCCAGAAGAAACACAGAAATTATTCTCAAAGGTTATTAAGTCTTAAGCAAGAAAGAAGGTGGCAGAAGATGACAGTAGCTAGTTGTATTTTCATCTCAGCTTCCCATTCAAGGCAAGAAATAAAAGGAAGAAAATTTAATTTAGGAAGTGCAAAGATGATTAAGAATAAGGTTGTGCTATAATTTTTTTTGCAAACTCTCTCTTCTTTCACAATATGACTAATGTGGAAATAGGTTTTATATAATTATACATATATAACCTATATCAAATTGCTTACCATCTTAGGGATGGGGGAGAGTAGGGAGGTAGAGAAAAAGTTTGGAATTCAAAATTTTATTTTAAAATGAATGTTAAAAATATCTCTACATGTAATTGCAAAAATACTATTAAAAAAGAATAAGGTTGTGTCTAAAAAAGAGAATTTTATTTTCTGGTCCATGGTTTAAAATATAGGTTTGACAGAAACCTGGTCCAAATTGCAGTTCACTTAAAGAATGGTAAGATTGTATCTGCCTCGTGTTTTTAAAATCTAATTAAAAGATAGTTAAACTAAAAAAGATTGGAGGAGAAAACTGCCTGTGTATAGCACCAAGATAAGTGAGAGAAATGAGGGGGGGTGGAGAGAGCAAGCGGGGGGGGGGGGGCAGGGAAAGGGAGAGAGAGACAGAGAGAGAGATGGAGAGAGGCAGGGTGGGGAGAGAGAGAGTACAATGAAGGGAAAAGAATAATAGTTGTAGAAACCAGATCACAAGAGAAAAAAAAAAACAGAGAAGGGCCAGGAGTAAAATCTATAGCTTCAAATGTCTAAACACAAATGGCTAATGTTTAGGCAATAAGCAAGAACTAGAGGTCCTAATGCAAGAAGACAACTTTAACTTCCTATGTGTCCATGAGAATTGGTGAGACAAAATCCATGACCATGGAATATGGCCCTTTATGTATATACTTTATTATATTTGTGGATATACCTTATTCAGAATAAATAAGATACTTTTTCTTTATTTTTTCAATTTTTAAAACATTTTTATTTAAAGTTTTGAGTTCCAAATTCTCTCTCTCCCTTCCTCCCTCTTCCCTGAGAAACTAAGCAATCAGATATAGGTTATACATGTGGAAATATATAAAACATTTTCGTATTAGTCATTTTTTTTAAATGTAGTCTTTTTTTTCCTTTAATATATTTAGTTTTCAGCATTGATTTTCTTTTTTTTTAATTTTTTAATTTTTTTAAAATTTATTTATTTAACATATTTAGTTTTCAGCATTGATTTTCACAAGAGTTTGAATTACAAATTTTCTCCCCATTTCTACCCTCCCTCCCACTCCAAGATGACGTATATTCTGGTTGCCCTGTTCCCCATTCAGCCCTCCCTTCTGTCACCCCACTCCCCTCCCATCCCCTTTTCCCTTCCTTTCTTGTAGGGCAAGATAAATTTCTACGCCCCATTGCCTGTGTATCTTATTTTCTAGTTGCATGCAAAAACTTTTTTATATTAGTCGTTTTGTACAAAAAGACCAGAATAAAAGAAAAAAGTGAAAAATAGCATGCTTCAGTCTGTATCCAGACAATATCAGTTCTTTCTCCGGGGGCAGATAGTATGCTTCATCATTAGTCCTTTGGGATTGTCTTGGATTGCTGAGAAGAGCTAAATCCACCATAGCTGATCATGACACAATGTTGCTGTTACTATGTACAATGGTCTTCTGGTTCTGCTCACTTCGCTCAGCATCTGTTCATGTAAGACTTTCCAGGTTTTTCTGAAATCCTCCTGCTTGTCATTTCTTAGCTCAATAATATTCCATTATAATCACATTCCTTCTTTAGCCATTCTCCAATTTGATTTCCAATTCTCAGCCATCACAAAAAGAGCTGCTATAAATATTTTTTGTACAAATAAGTCCTTTTCCCTTTTTTTTGGATGTCTTTGGGTTATAGAACTAGCAGCGGTATTGCTGTATCAAAGGGTAGGCACAGAATAAATAAAATCCTTTAAAGGGGTAGGATAACGTTGTATATAAGAAGGTATACTTGTTAGAAAATCCAAAAACCCAAAGGTAGGAAACATGGTAGAGAACATGTGGGTATTTTATCTCTTGGTATATCAAGGATGTGCAAGACTTATTTAATTTGTAATAAGCGCAATTATTTTTTTTAAAATGAATGAGCTATCACAAAATTTAAATTGTGATGTATCAGTATTGGCATGATGTGAGTTGCTGGTCATTATGAATAAAATAGGTCTTTGGCTATATGGTGGTATAGGGGACATGATCAGCAGAAGGAGAAAGAAGTGATTTTGTCATCTGAGTGTAATTACAGATTACCTGGACAGAAAAAAGAAATAGATGAGGAGTTTTGGAAACAGAACGCAAGCCTGGAAGAGAAGCATGATATAGTAGTAATGCTAGACTTCAATTTTCCAGACATCCACTAGAATATGAGAGAGAAAAGGACACAGGCAGGGAAGCAGGCAGACAGACATAGAGATAGAGACAGAGACAGAGGGAGAGGCAGAGAGATTCATAAACAAAGAAAGACACAGAAACAGAGAGTCAGAGACACCAAGAGGAGGAGACAGACAGAGACAGAAACAATGAGAGAAATATGTGGGGGAATAACCACTTTCTCCTAGAGAATGAGATAGAAAGTAAAGCCAGGAAATAGCCTGACATGAATCTCAGATTATAGGAGAGCAGATTTTGAAGAGTTCAAAGGATAGATCAATAAGATCCCATGGACTAAAATTCTACAGGGGAAGTCCACTAAAGAAATATGGAGAACCACTGAAAAATGAAATTCCAAAATCACAAAAGAAAATAATTCCAATGGGAAAGAAAATGAGAAAGAAAAGCAGTAGTTGTCTACAACTGGGTGCCCATGGAACTCACTAACAAACTGAATTTTTAAAGATAAATACAAACAAAGGAACTGAAATCAGGTAACAGGAGATTAATACAAGAATGATCCTGCTCTATTAAAAAAATATAATCAGGAGTGCTAAAGGTCCAAATGAGCTGAGTCTGTAGAAGAAAGCTGAAGAGAACAAAAGGGGGAGGGGGTAGGAGATTTTAAGCTATTTAGCTTAATTTAACTAGAGGATTAAATAAAGGAGAGAATCACTGCTTTAAGTAGTTGAGATAATAACTGACAACAGAAAGAAGGCAGAACTACTGAATTCTAATTTTGCTTGTTTTCTTTGCCAAAGAGAATGAACTTGGCACGGAAATGACAGACCAAAAATGGAGAACAGAGTTGATACCCAAGATAAATGAGGAGACAGTAAGAGAGCACTTAGCTAATCATACCCAAGAACTAAGCCACTCAGCCCTGACTCCCTGGAACCGGGTGCCCTCATTTTCACCTAGGACCATTTATCACCCCAACATTACACACATACCACCCCCGCTCCAATCCCCACTCCCATTTTCCACCTCTTGCTCTGAGAATCGTAATGAAATCAAAACTCATGCTGCCTTTTGAAAGGGCATGTCATCAGACCACTTTATTTTTCCATTTACTATTTAGGTGTCCTCCAGTACTGGGGTACCTGTGGCTACCTGTGGCTTTGAGGCCACAGGTAGCCCTCTAGGTCCTCAAGTGCTGTCCTTTGACTGAATCCAAACTTCACAGAACAAATCCCCTTAAAAAAAGTCTAGTCAGACTAGTCCAAAGCAATCTCCCCTGGTCATTACTCCTCAATTTCTTCAGTCTTTTCCCTGTTGGAGTGTAAGATCCCTGAGGGGTAGGGACTGCTTCATTTTAGTATTTGTATCTCCAGTGTGGTAGGAGGAGCAACACCCATTTTGCGTAGGCTAGGCTGGCCCTTTAAGGGGAAGGGGGGAATAATAACTGTTTTAAACAGGCTCAGTGGGTCCTTTAAAAGGGCAAGTCATTTTGCTTCCTTGCCCCCCTGAGTTTTAAAAAACCAAACCCAAGAGGAGTTGAAGTCAGAAGCTTTATCTTACCTGTCCCGCTGCTTTCGGAGGAATGTTTTCCTATTTGATGTATTGATTTTTCAGGAAGAGCTAAGTGATGTCCTTTTACCCTTATACCTTTTTGAATTGATTCTTTTAATTCTTACTCAGTAAAGTTGGTTTTAATTGTGCTTTGTGCTCCGGGAAAGCTTATTGCATTTTAAACCTTGAATTTGCTTGAGGCTTGGCCTACAAAACCCAGCAGTTAGCACAGTGCTTGGAACATAGTAAGTGCTTAATAAATGGTGTTCATTTATTCATGATTTCAAATCACCAGAGGAACTACTGTAGGGAGACAGGAAATTTTCAGAATACAGAAAGACAGTTTTGAAGAAAAGGGTCTCTGGTTTTAGCTATAATGGTAAAAAGCTGTCTGAATTCAGCCAACAGAAGTATTAACTTTTGCCCAAGCCAGTACTTCCTCCGTAAAAACTGCCTAGAGAGGTTCGTGACTCCAGGTAGCATACCCTGGGGCAAGGTAACTAAAAGGAAGAGACTCTTGGAAGCCTTTAATTCAGGCCAGCACATCTTGTAACCTTCCAGGAATAAGTTAGACTAGAGACAGACTGACAATGGTTGGTTGTCCCGTGTCATGTGACAAACAGTGGTAATCCTACATTTTTCTTTGGGAAGCTAGAAATCCATTGATAAGCCTCTTGGGGCCATATATTGTGCAGGCCTGCTCTAACTGGATGCAGCCCTGATGCCAGAATATTCTCCTATATGCATGAATTCTTTACCTCAGGTCCATGACCTTTTAAAAAATATTTTTGATAACTATTTCAACATAACCAGTTTCCTACATAATTCTGTGTATTTTATTGTATGCATTTAAAAACATTATTCTGAGAAGGGTCCATAGGCTTCACCAGACTACCAAAAAAGTCCGTGACACGAAAAAGATTAAGAAGCCCTAATGTACAGGCTGCTCTTTTGTTTCACCTGCTGCTGGAAATGTGAATTTATCTCCATTCAATAAAAGTTCTGGGTTTTTTTTTGTTAGCACAAAAATCATTTTCACTGTCTTGGCTTTCCATTTCTCATGGCAAGGAATGTGGGGCTCCCAAGATGAGGCCATGCCATCTTTGGAAGTAAAAAGGATGGAGAAGGAAAAGGGAATTTCCTATAAAATTAAAAACAGAGAAAAACTCTACCAAACAGCCAGTTAGCAATAGTGGCTGCTTGTAAGTAGAGACCTTGTGTGACTGATATGGACCTTGGAAACAGAGGTTTCCAATACATCCCAAGTAAATTAAATTGTTACCTGGAAGGTAATGAGAGGTAGGAGAAGAGGAGTATAGGAACCAAGACTGGAAAATAGAGCCAAAGAACTAAAGGCAGAAAGGGATCTAGGATGGATCCTACCTACTTCCTGCCTGACTGAGTACTTTCAGAAATCAGAGGAGATTAGCCTCCCCCACTTCAGGGCCAACCTAGAGGAACTAGATCTGGGAAAGAGAGGTCAGGAGAGAGCTAAAGGTAGAAAAACATTATATAAAAGTTTGTTTTTCTATCATATTGTGTTTCTTGCTGTCCTGCTGCTCCAATGATTTGGACCCAGGTTCCCTCTGCCCTACATCCTCAGGTACTGGGGGAAAAATACCAGATGAGATTTTTTTAAAATATATTTTATTTTCCACCAATTACATGTTAAAACAATTTTTAACATTTGGGTTTTTTTTAAGTTTTGAGTTCCAAATTCTATATCTCCCTCTCCCTCCTTTGCCTTCACCCATAGTAAGCAGATATAGACTACACAAGTACAATATTTTAAAACATTTCCATATTAATCATTCTGTACAAGAAAACCTGAATAAAAGAAAAAGAATGAAAGAAATAAAGTGAAAAATAGCATGCTTCAGTCTGTATTCAGACAATATCAGTTCTTTTTCTGGGGGCAGATAGTATCCTTAATCATTAGTCCTTTGGAACAGCCATGGATTATTGTATTTCTGGGAATAGCTAAGTCATCCTCAGTTCTTCATCATACAATAATTGCTGTCACTGTGTACAACATTATCCTGGCTCTGTTTACTTCACTTTGCATCAGTTCATGTAAGTCTTTCCAGGTTTTTCTGAAATCCTCTTTCTTGTCATTTCTTATAGCACCATAATATTCCATTACGATCATATACCACAGCTTGTTCAGCCATTCCCCAATTGATGGGCATCCCTTTGTTTTTCAATTCTTAGCCACTACAAAAAGAGCTGCTGTAAATATTTTTGTACAAGTAGGTCCTTTCCCCTTTTTCTTTTCTTTCTTTCTTTTTTTTTGGATTAGGCTGATGAGATTTTAGCCAATGTCAGAAGTATTTGACAGATTATTTAGAATGGGAAAGGTACCTCAGGCCTGGAAATGAACACATATTTTCCTGAGTTTCAAAAGAAGGAAGAGAACAGAGACCACAAACTACAGGCCAATGAGCTTGCCTTCCATTTCTGGGAAAATTATACAGAATGCATCTTGAAAAAGGTGGTTAGCGACCATCTGGAAAGGGAAATGGTGACGACAAAAAGCCAACCCAGATTCATTAAGAAGAAGTCATGCCAGACTAACCTTGTTTCCTTTTTTACAGGGTGGCTGAACAGGCAGATCAAGGAAATGTTAGAGATATGGTTTAACTAAACTTTAGCTAAGTATTCAAAAGAATATCATGCACTATTCTTATTGGGAAAAGATGGAGAGATATGAGTAGATAAGGAAACAATTAAAGTGGTTCAGAATTAAAGTTTTTGTGTCAACTTGGCAGACAATCCATAGCAAAGTGCCCCTGCTATCTGTTATCTTGCACTTTTATTGATGACCTGAGTAAGGTTATAAATGGCATGCTTATAAAATTTGACGTGATAACAAAGTTGGGATGGATAACCATCACATCGGATGACAGATTTGGTATCTTAAAAGATCTCGAAGACTAGCGCAGGAGTTCTGAACCTTTTTTGTGTCATGGACCCTACTAGTAATCTGATGAAGCCCTTCTCAGAATAATGTTTTTAAATGCATAGGATAAAATATGTAGGATTGCAAAGAGAGTCAATTGAACTTTTTTTAAAGCTCATGGACCCCCAGGTTAGAAAACTTTGGACTACAGAGTGGGAGGAAATCCATTAAGATGAAATTCAACAGGGGTCAACATAAAGTCTTATGTGTGGACTCAAAAACTCTATTTCACAAGTGCATAGTTAGGCATCAGTTGGTCTAAACATTATATGAGGGGTTTCAGTGGACTTCAAGTTTCATTTATGTCCATGGCAAGAAGAAAAAATTTTAGGCAGTTTGCTTTCAGTAATAAAAAAGATGATGGTCCCCTCCATATTCTGCCCTGGACAAGTCACATCAGAAAGTTTGTGTTCACTTCTTGGCATCTCCTTGGAAGGAGGGACATTAAGCTGAAGTGTGCCCCTAGGAAAATAACCAGTATGGTGAAGGATCTTGAGCCTATAGCATCAAGATTGGTTGAAGGACATAGCAATATTTAGCCTAGAAAACAGAAGATTTGGAGGAGTGGGGAAGGGAGGACATGATAGCTGTCATGAAGTATTCAAAAGACTTTTGTGAGGCAGAGGGATTACATTTGTTCTGTTAGCTCTCAGGGAACACAATAATGAACAAGGAGTGGGCATGATTCTATAATACACATACATACTCTTAACAGGTTTTGTGACATAGGTGTAAAGACTAGGCAACATTTTTTTTTCAATGAATTTATGTTTTGGAACTGAGGAAAGGTCTGGAGTGTGATTTCAAAAGTGTATTGAGCTCTTAATGAGGAAATGCCCTCTACAAATGTAGACCAACCATTCTACAATTTATAATCTTAGAGAGTTTTCCTCGGGCATCAAGAATTAAATGACTTGTCAGAGGAAACACAGCTAGTATGTGTCAAAAGAAAAATGTGAACCCAGGTCTTCCTGACTCCCAAGGCTAGCCCAAAAACCAACAAAATAATCCCATTAACGGTACCACTCTTTTTCTCTAGGGAGGTTTCTTAAAGTAGTAATTTAATGTTTTAAATTTAGCACAATTTAAATAGAAATTATATGTATGTATTCAAAAAAAATTATAAAAATTTGGTTGTGTTTTGGTGACAATTATTTTGGGTTATATGGCTTTACTGGCACTAAGCTACAGATGAAAGGGAATAGAGCAAAGTTAAGATTTGCACAGCTTACAGTCAGAATTAGAGCAAAGAGTTCTCCAGATCATCAGGCCATGACTTTAACTCCTAAGATATGCTTAAGCTGAAATGTATATAAATCTGTACTTAGAATTAATCACAGTTGCTAGATAACTAGGACAATCAAAAAAGATCTCATGTAGGGGTTGACAAGATAAGAGGAAATATCTAGACTCCAGTTCAGTTTCTACATTAATAAATGTCAATTGAGCTGGGTAATAATAATTTCTGATACCAAGGTCCAAAAAAAGGCAAAACAAATTTATACAATGTTTGGAGTATAATAAATGCTAAAGTAAAGTACTAAGTCTGAGTTGTTGTCAGTGTAAACCAGCTGTAAGTTTCTGTGGAGTCTTATGAGGACTAAGAGACGTCTGTTTAGACAAAAGAGCTAAACAGTGCTATGAGAATGATGTGAGAAACTTAAGACTTCAATACAAGAGAAAAATAAAGTGGAAAAGAAGCCTATATTGCTTTCTACCAAAAAAAGGGATTCAAATATCCCTTGAGGGAAGGCAGAGGGAAGATATAGGGTTCACAACAATCCTAAAACAGTAAAGTAGAAATGTGGGAACAGCAGCCCAAATTATCCCAAACCATAGGCAACTCAGAAATTATTTGTTTTCTTTTTGAATATGCTATATGATTATTTTGTTGGCTATTTCTTTTTCTAACTACATTTTTATAAACTGGTACAAAAGTAAAATAAAATTCTTACACTGAGTTTTACTTCGGGGTTCTTAATCATTTTTTCATCGTGAGCCTCTTTTGCAATCTGGGGAAGCCTACATAAGCCTTCTCAGAATAAAAGTTTTAAATGCATAGAATACATAGAATTTCAAAGGAAATCAATGATATCGAAAAATTGTCATTGAAATATTTTTAAAAACCAAATTCACAAACCCCAGATTAAGAACCTCTATTTTACTCCAATACCTCATGGTAGTATGGCGGTAATCAGGGCTTTTTGAAAGTTAAATCAGAGGAACATGAGGTCTGGATACTTTCGGCATGCTGGAAAAGCTTCAAAAGACTCTTAATAACAGACCTTATTTGTTCTTTGAGGACCAGCTTCACTAAGTACATCATTCCTTCGCAACAGGCTTGCCATTTGGTGACAAATTATCCCAACATGGCACCCCCCAGGGATAGGGTATTAGATCTGTGACTTCACTAATAAAGGGAACTCCCAGATAAGGAAACTCTTTCTACCAAGGTAGGTCTGCACTCTTTCTGCAACTTAGTCTTCAAGTTGCCTAGAAAGTATCTTGGCTAGACTCACATAACCACTATATGTCTAAGGCAGGACTGGAACCAAGCTCTCCTTGGCTCCAAGGACAGCTCTTTATACATCACACAACACAGCAACATGTCCAACATAGAAAAAAATAGCCCTTAGTCGTGTGTGAACCCTTTCTGCCCCAATAGTGGCAGTGGCAATATAAGGAGGCAGAGGGTGCTACAAATCAGAACTCTTCTATTACTCGTAGACATTCACTTGGCTACTGAATTTGTTATTCTTGTTCAGTGCTCAATTAGTGAGCATCCTACTGGAGAAAACAGAATTATATAAATCTTGCATTCTTGCTCTAAATTAAACCAGAATAAAATGAATGAATGAAAAAAACACATATTAAGTGCTTACTATGTGCCAAGCACTATAAGTTCCGTATTACAAATATAAGCAACAGTGTTACAAATCCAAGTACAGATGTAAGCTAGTCCTTGCCCTCAGGGAATTTATTTTTTCATAAGGGAAGATAAGGCATATAGGAGAGCGATGGTCAAGGAGTAATGTTTTGGACAAGGAAGTCAGAGAAAATGGTGAAGTCATAGGACAGATATGCTTTTTACAAAGTCCCTGCTTTCCTTTAATCCTCAAGTCAAATCTCATAGGTAGAAGGCTTTTTTTCCTGATCCTACAGCTGCTAGGGCTTTCACCTCTGAGATTAGTGGCCCTCTAATCTGTATATATCTTGTGTCTACCTTTTACTGACATGTTGTCTTCTCCGTTAGAATATGAGCTCCTCAAAGACAGAGACTGTGGTTTTGTTTTTGTTTGGTTTTGTTTTGTTTTTGCCTTTCTTTGTATCTCCAGTGATTAGCACAGTAGGGAGAAGCTGTACATTGTGGGCACCAGCATGTCATGGAGATGGCTGGAAAGTGGCCCTGAGACCAGGAAAGTGAAAGCTCATCAATCAAAACCTTAGAGTCATAGGGACGGGAGCTTGAACTTAGGAAGGCAGAGGCCAGAGAGCAAGCAATGTGGCAGTGGAGAGCCGAAATTAGATAAGATAAGGCAAAAAGAATCTGCCATTAAATTAAAGCAAGAATCACAAATTCTCCCTGGAGACACAAATAAAAGAACTGGTGGAGTTGATTTTTTCATAAATACAAAGTGATCAAGAAATAATATGTCACAGGATATTTGGCCATCTCATTGAAATGCTTATGAAACACATTTGCAAAAAGACCACAATGATGATAAATTGTAATTTAAGTGTCAACATCTGTTGCTAAAGATGAAGAGATAGAGACTTTCTATGAAGATGCCCGTGATACCTCCAAGTTTAATATATTTTAATACTCAGTAACTTCAGTGTTTCTAGGCTCTTTTGGTCTCATCCTAACAAGGATGGGTATGGAGAAGGATTTCAAAAAAATTGGAAAGTATAGTTTTGGAGTAAGAAACAGATGTTAGAAATTTATAGATTATACTAAGTCTCATACCTATATCTAACAGACAAAAAAGCCTAGTTACTCCTCAGACACTTGACACTTACTAGCTGTGTGACCCTAGACAAGTCACTTAACCCTGATTGCCTCAAAAATATAATTAATTACTAATGTTAAAGCAAAGAGCAAAATCAATAACAAATTAGAAAGGCAAATGAGGCAACTCCAATGTGACCTATTTAAACTAGCATCAAAAAACGGGAAGTGAACAAAAGAACAAATATCAGCAAAGACTTACCATTTCCTAAGAAAATCTAATCAATGCAGACAAGTCATCACAAGAAGATTAAAAGAGCCTATACACTACCTCAGGAAGCAAACACTTGATGATTTCCACAAATAGATGTGACAGCCAAAGGCAACACGAGTTTGGAATATGAACTCATTTTGAAATCTTATGGAGGAAGATGACAGAAGATGAGCAGTGCTCTTTCATAAAGCAATCCAAAACAGTGTTGGAAAGTAAGTTTACAGAAAGCTTAGTGAGAGATCCAATTAAACCAGATAATCCTGAGAAGATCTGAGGATGAAACTGGAAGGAATTAAACCCTATCCAACAACAAATATTTGTTAAACCCCTACCATATGCCAGGTATTGTGCTAGACACTAGGGTACAAAAACAAAATGAAAAACATCCCTGCCCTCATTGTAGACACATACACACACACACACACACACACATATGTATAAATATATATTGTGTATATATAAGTAATTATTAAAAATATACAAAGTATATTTTATATTATTTTATATATTAACATTAATATTTTATTAATTAATATATAATTATATACTATATATTAATTATATATTATATTAATAATATATTAATTAATTGATATATAAATATTGATTTTAATATTTTATATTATAAGGAAAGCACTAGCAATATAAAAATGTATAAAAATTTCTATATCAAACTCATTTTCACCATCAATGTCAATGAAGTTACCACATTTAGACTCATATTAATCCCTGATTAAAAAGTAGTGCCAAGAAAAAAAAAGTTAGGAAGAACAGCTGGACCAGACCAAGTATACACAGAGGAAATTCATTCTGAAAACAGTATAATTTTGAGGCTTTTGATCAAATCTCAAGATATGAGAAAAAGAGGAGAATACTGATGATTAGAAATATTCACATATTTCGGGGGGTGGAGCCAAGATGGCGGCTGGAAAGCAGGGACCAGCGTGAGCTCCCTGCCAAGTCCCTCCAAAAACCTATAAAAAATGGCTCTGAACCAATTCTAGAACTGCAGAACCCACAAAACAGCAGAGGGAAGCAGAGCTCCAGCTCAGGACAGCCTGGATGATCTCTGGGTGAGGTCTATCCCACAAGGAGCTGGGAGTTGGGAGCTGGGAGCTGGGAGCAGAGCGGAGCAGAGCCCACCTTGAGCAGCGCTGACCAACCAGACCAGGAGCAGGGCGGAATGTGCCCTACCACCCTGAATCAGTGAGCTGCGGCAGTTACCAGACTTCTCAACCCACAAACACCAAAGACAGCAGAGAAGGTTAGTGGGAAATGCTGCAGGAGTGGAAGGAGTTCACGGTTTGGCTTCCAGCCCTGGGGGCAGCGGAGGTGGGGCAGCTACAGCTGCTGTTGCTTCTGGCCCCAGGCCCACCTGGTGGGAGGAATTAAGTGGCGGATCAGAGCAGGAGTGTACAACCTGCTGAAGATCTAAGCCCAGTCTGGGTTGGGGGTTCTTGGGGAAGGAGTAGTGCTGGTGTGACAGAGCTAGCACCTCCCCCCAAACGTGGAGCATAGAACTCTTTAGTCTACAAGCAGTCATACCCCACTGAAAAACTCAAGGGTCAAGTTAATTGGTTGGGAATATGGCCAGGCAGTGAAAATGCACCCAGATTCAGTCTCAGACTTTGTGTTCTTTCTTTGGTGAGAAAGAAGACCAAAACATACAGCCAGAAGAAGTTAACAAAGTCAAAGAGCCTACAACAGAAACCTCCAAGAAAAACATGAACTGGTCCCAGGCCATGGAAGAGCTCAAAAAGGAGTTGGAAAAGCAAGTTAGAGAAGTAGAGGAAAAATTGGCAAGAGAAATGAGAAGGATGTAAGAAAACCATGAAAAACAAGTCAATGACTTGCTAAAGGAGACCCAAAAAAATACTGAAAAATACACTGAAGAAAACAACACCTTAAAAAATAGACTAACTCAAATGGCAAAAGAGCTCCAAAAAGACAATGAGGAGAAGAATGCCTTGAAAGGCAGAATTAGTCAAATGGAAAAGGAGGTCCAAAAAACCACTGAAGAAAATACTATTTTAAAAATTAGATTGGAGCAAGTGGAAGCTAGTGACTTTATGAGAAATCAGGATATTATAAAACATAACCAAAGGAATGAAAAAATGGAAGACAAGGTGAAATATCTCATTGGAAAAACCACTGACCTGGAAAATAGATCCAGAAGAGAATCATTTAAAAATTATTGAATTACCTGAAAGCCATGATCAAAAAAAGAGCCTAGATATCATCTTTCAAGAAATTATCAAGGAGAATTGCCCTGATATTCTAGAGCCACAGGGCAAAATAGAAATTGAAAGAATCCATCGAATTGCCTCCTCAAATAGATCCCAAAAAGAAATCTCCTAGGAATATTGTCGCCAAATTCCAGAGCTCCCAGATCAAGGAGAGAATACTGCAAGCAGCCAGAAAGAAACAATTTGAGTATTGTGGAAACGCAATCAGAATAACCCAAGATCTGGCAGCTTCTACATTAAGAGATCAAAGGGCTTGGAATACGATATTCCGGAGGTCAATGGAGCTAGGATTAAAACCTAGAATCACCTACCCAGCAAAACTGAGTATCATGCTCCAAGGCAAAATGTGGACTTTCAATAAAATAGAGGACTTTCAAGCTTTCTCAGTGAAAAGACCAGAACTGAATAGAAAATTTGACTTTCAAACACAAGAATCAAGAGAAGCATGAAAAGGTAATCAAGAAACAGAAACTGCAAGGGACTTACTAAAGTTGAACTGTTTTGTTTACATTCCTACATGGAAAGATGACATGTATGATTCATGAGACCTCAGTATTAGGGTAGCTGAAGGGAATATGCAGATATACATATATATATATATTTATGTATATATATAAGTGAATGTGTATGTATGTATATATCTCTATATATATGTGTATATATATATATATATATATATATATATATAAAAGAGAGAGAGAGAGCAGACACAGGGTGAGTTGAAGATGAAGGGAAGATATCTAAAAGAAATAATATCAAATTAAGGGATGAGAGAGGAACATACTGAGAGAGAGAGAGATAGGGAGAGATAGAATGGGGTGGATTATCTCGCATAAAGGTGGCAAGAGGAAGCAGTTCTGTGGGAGGAGGGGAGAGGGCAGGTGAGGAAGGAATGAGTGAACCTTGCTCTCATCAAATTTAGCCTGAGGAGGGAATACCATACATACCCAATTGGGTATCTTACCCCACAGGAAAGAAGAGGGAGGAAGATTAAAAAAAGGGGGGGATGATGGAGGGGAGGGCAGATGGGGGTGGAGGTAATCAAAAATAAACACTTTCAAAAGGGGACAGGGTCAAGGGAGAAAATTCAATAAACAGGATGGGTTGGGAAGGAGCAAAATATAGTTAGTCTTTCACAACATGAGTATTGTGGAATGGTTATACATAACGATGCACATGTGGCCTATGTTGAATTGCTTGACTTCTTAGGGAGAGTGGGTGAGAAGGGAAGAGGGGAGAGAATTTGGAACTCAAAGTTTTAAAAACAGATGTTCAAAAACAAAAAAAAGTTTTTGCATGCAACTAGAAAATAAGATACACAGGCAATGGGGCATAGAAATTTATTTTGCCCTACAAGAAAGGAAGGGAAAGGGGGATGGGAGGGGAGTGGGGTGATAGAAGGGAGGGCTGACTGGGGAACAGGGCAACCAGAATATATGCCATCTTGGAGTGGGGGGAGGGTAGAAATGGGGAGAACATTTGTAATTCAAACTCTTGTGAAAATCAATGCTGAAAACTAAATATGTTAAATAAATAAATAAATTTTAAAAATGTATAATCTAAATATATAATAAGCATCATGTTAAAAAAAAAGAAATATTCACATATTTCAAGATGGAGGAGTAGAGACAGCAACCCAGCTGAACTCTCCCAACATTGCCCTCCAAACAAGTTTAAAATAACTCCTCAAAATTTTGGAGCCCAGAGCCACCCACCAAAAGGTCAGAGAGAGACATTTTTCCAGCCTAAGGCAACTTAGGAGGTCAGCAAGTTCTTGACAACTGGGTGGGAGCCAGCCCAGAGCATGTGCAGTGGTGGGGCAGGAAGTGGGGCAGATGATGTTGGAGGTGGCCACACCTGTAGCAGCAGCAGCTTTGGGAGCTCTCAACCCAGAGACAATAAAGGGGTCAGACAACTGGTTAAAAAGAGATTATAGGAGACCTCTTGCTGGCACTGAGTAAAACTGGCACTAACAGCTTTTTTGCCCATAAGCAGTTATGACCCAGTTCCAGAGTGAAGAGGAGCACTTGTAGTCCATCACAAGGAAGCAGGGGCACTGGTCATAGTTCCAAGGGGAAGAGGAACACTGGCACTTGTGGCTGCCAGAGAGCATGGGACCTGGTCACAGTTCCAAAGGGGAGAACACTGGCACTTGCAGCTGCAGGTGGGGGCAGCTAGGTGGCGCAGTGAGTAGCACACCAGCCCTGGAGTCAAGAAGACCTGAGTTCAAATGCAGCCTCAGACACCTGGTATACTTACTATCTGTGTGACCTTGGGCAAGTCACTTAACCCCAATTGCCCTGCCTTCCCCCCTTAAAACAAAAACAGAAACAAAACAAAAAAAAATTCTGGCTGCAGGACAGCAAGGGACCTGGTCACAGTTCTAGGTCCAAGAAGAGCACTAGTGCTTATGGCTATAGGGGAACAGGGGCCCTTCCTGGGTAAAGAGCATAGACCCGGAGAGCAGACCTCTCCCTATATCACTGAACCTTGGAAGCATCAAAAACTTGCATCCCCCCAGAACTGAAAACAGCACCCCCCCCCCCAAAGCCTGAAGCTTGGAACAGTGGCCCTCCCACCCATAGGTCAGCAGAGCCCAAGTTTAACATAAAGTTCAAAGTCAAAAAATAGGCTGGAAAAAATGAGCAAACAACAAAAAAGAATATGACTGTAAGAAGTTACTACAGTGGCTGAGAAGACCAAGACATAAATTCAGAAAAAGAGTGAAAACAGTAACCAGTAAAGCCTCAAAGAAAAATGCTAATTGGGCACAAGCCCAACAAGAAATCCTAGAAGAGTTAAAGGAAGAACTAAGAGTGGTAGAGGAAAAATTGGGGGAAGAAATGAGAGTGAAACAAAAAAAAATACGAAAAGAAAATTGATCATTGTTGTCGTTTGTATTCGAGGAGGACCAAAATGACATCACTATATTGGAGTTAAGGCACAATGAGTCCAACTGTGGCTGCTCAGTCTCCACTACAGATCAGGCAAAAATAGTCTGTATGAACATTTGGAATGGAGATGTCTCTAAATTTGTGCATCTTACAAAAAGAAAATTAACAGCTTGATAAAAGAGGCACAAAAAGTACTGAAGAAAATAACACTTTAAGAAACAGAATTGGCCTAATGGTGAAAGAGGTGCAAAAATTCACCAAAGAAAAGAACTCCTTAAAAAACAGAATTGGCCAAATGGAAAAAGAGGTTCAAAAGCTCACTTAAGAAAATAATTCCTTAAAAATTAGAATTGAGTAAATGGAAGCTGATTCCATGAGACAACAAGAAAAAATGGAAGTAAAAAGAATGAAAAAATAGAAGAAAATGTAAGATGTCTCATTGGAAAAACAACTGACCCGGAAAATAGATCTAGGAGAAATAATTTAAGAATTATTAGACTACCCAAAAGCCATAAAAAGTCTAGACATCACATATCTAGAAATTTTAAAAGAAAATTTGCCCCAATATTTAAGATCCAGAAGGTAAAATAGCAATTGAAAAAATCTGCCAATCACTTCCTGAAAGAGATCCCAAAACAAAAACTTCCAAGAATATTATAGACAAATTCCAGAGCTCTTAGATTGAGGATAAAATATTTTGAATAGCTAGAAAGAAACTATTGAAATGTCATGGAGCTATAGTAAGGATAACACAAGATTTAATAGTTTCCACTATTAAAGGAGCAGAGGACTTAGAATATGAGGTGAAGGAGCTAGAATTACAACCAAGAATAACCTACCCAGTAAAACTGAGTAGAATCCTTCAGGGAAAAAACTGATATTTAATAAAATTGAGGACTTTCAAGCACTCTTGATGAAAAGATCAGAGCTGAATGAAGATTTGATATTCAAACACAAGACTCAAGAGAGTAATGAAAGAGTAATCCTAGGAGATTCAGTGAAGTTAAACTTTTACATTCCTATATGGGAAGATGATATATGTAACTCCTTATAACACTATCATTATTAGGACAATTAGGAAGAGTCTACATAGACAAAAGGCATGAGTATGAATTAATTGTGTTGAGATGATATAAAAAAATATGAAGCTATAAGAAGGAGGAATGAACTGGACAAAGGGAGAGGTAAAATGGGGAAACTTTTCTCACATAAAAATGGCATGGAAGGAAGAGCTTTTATAGCGGAATGGGAAAATGGGAGCATGGAGGGGAAAGCTTAAACCTCACTCTCTTGGGAATTGGTTCAAAGAAGGAAGAATATATATGCATATTCAATTAGGCATAGAGTTCTAACAGGGAAATAGGAGGGGAAAGAGATAATACTTGGAAGAGTGTGATAAAAATGAGGATGGATTAAGAGAGGCAGTGGTCAAAAGCAAAACAGGACAGGACAGGGACAGGAAGAAAATATGATGGAGGGAAATACACAGTAATCACAACTGTGAATGTGAATGGGATTAGCTCATTCATAAAACAGAAGCAGATACCAGAATGTATTAACAATTAGAATCCAACAATATGTTGTTTAAAAGAGATACTCTTGAAACGGGAAGATACACACAGAGTTAAAATAAAGGGCTGGAAAAGAATCTATTATGCTTCATCTGAAATAAAAAAGGCAGGGGTAACAATCATGATCTCAGACAAAGCAAAAGCAAAAACAGACCTAATTAAAAGAGATAATCAGGGAAACTACATTTTGCTATAAGGTAACATAGACAATGAAGTAATAAAAAAATTATACCAAGTTTCTCTGATAAAGTTCTCATTTCCCAACTATATAGGGAAGTGAGTCAAATTTATAAAAATAAGTGCCATTCCCTAATTACTAAATGGTCAAGAGATATGAAAAAGCAGTTTTCAAAAGAAGAAATCAAAGCTATAGTTGTATGAAACAATACTGAGGTGCCACCTAATACCTATCAGAAATGACAAATGCTGGAGGGGTTGGGGGAAAATAGGTACACTAATGCACTTTAGGTGGAGTTGTGAACTGGTCAACCATTCTGGAGAACAATTTGGAACTGTCCCCAAGGGGCTGTAAAATTGTACATGCCCTCTAACCCAGCAATACCACTACTAGGTCTGTATCCCAAAGAGATCAAAGAAAAAGAGAAAGGACCTATATATACAAAACTATTTATAGCAGCTCTTTTTGTGGTGGCAAAGAGTTGGAAATTGAGGGGATACTTAATTGGGGAATGGCTGAACAAGTCGTGGCATATAATTATGATGGAACACTATTGTGCTATAAGAAATGACTACAAGAGTAGTTTCAGAAAAACATGACAAGACCTATATGAACTGATGCAAGGTGAAGTGAGAAGAATTGGGAGATCATTGTGCACAGTAACAGCAATATTGTAACGAGGATTAACTGTGAATGTCTTGGCTACTCTGATCAATACAATGATTCAAGACAATTCCAAAGGACTCATGATAAAAAAAATATACTATTCACCTCCAGGGAGAGAACTGATGAACTCTAAGTGCAAATTGAAATATATTTTGCATTATTTCATGTGCTTGACTTCTTAGTGGGTGGAGAAGTGTTAAGAGGGAGCGAGTGAATTTGGAACCCAATTTAAAAAGAAAAGAATGCTCAAAATAAGTAATATTTTTTTAAAATCTCATACTCATATTTGCATTTCTCTTTTATGGCAACAAGTACTCACTCATATGCCTACTTTCTCTTATCTACCAAAATCTTTATGAGACGAACTTGTACCTGTATCAAGGGCATATTCTTTGAGGAAGGTATGAAAAGAGGACAGGCATTTTGTAGTAGATTTTCTCCAGCAGACCACATTTTTACAGTCCCACGATTGACTAAAAGAAGCAGATCCCACCATGCTCATTCTTTATTGACTATATTGATTTGAGCAAGCAAAGCACTGACTTATACACTATTCCTGTGACAAAGTATCTCCTCTGAATAATATATCAAAGTTATACAAGATTACTCAAAAGATTTAACAGTGACAATTTTGTTCACAATAAACAGAATGGACATAAAAGGAATTATCAAAAACTGTTCTACATCAGGACCTATCATGCCTATACTTTTTTTAGGGTTTGTTTTTTTAAATAGAATTGAATTTTATATTTTGTCTAAGACTTTTTTCTGTAACTATTGAAATAATCATGTGGTTTTTGTTGTTTATATTATGGTATGTGCCAGCAAAACTAAGAATTCATAGGAAGTAGATGAGCATCTACAAAAATATAACATATCCTAATTAACAAAAAAATCATACAATCTCGGGGGGGAAACATCAAGTAAGCCAGAAATGGGCTGCCAAAGGGGGACAAAAAAAACCCAACACCTGAGCCAAAGAGATTTATAAGTGAATTCTAGAAAACATTTAAAAACTAATTAATACCTATGCTTCAGAAATGATTCTCAAAAACAAGGTGAAAGGCACACTATCAAACTCTTTTTATAAGACAAATATGATGTTGGTATGTAAACAAGGAAAGATAAAGCAGGGAAAGAGAACTCTAAACCAATCATACTAATGAATATTGATGCAAAAATTGTCAATAAAATTCTCACAAGGAGAAAACACCATTATAGGCAGAAAATCGTTCACTGGTACCAAATTGTATTCATACTGGGATTGCAAGTATAGCAAGTATACTCTGATTCTCCTTCCCAGAGCCAGGCCTGCTACATCAACCCCTCAGAGTTCTAAGGTATCTCTTTTCTACTCTTATTGGTTCAAGGCTCTACCAACTCTGTTCCTTCCCCCTTCCCCTTCCCCTGCCCCCACTGTTAGGAACTAGTGTCTAGTGTCCCAATTCTATTTAACCATTTGACATCAGTTATCTCTTACTTAAAGATATAGCCAAAACAAACATATGTTTTCCCTAATACCTCAAGAGCATCCTCTGCCCTACACTGCTTCAGTCTCTGAGGGGAGCAAACTCAGACTTAGCTCATCCCATCAAGTTCATATCCAGAAGTGACTTAGCTTCCAGATGAATCTTTGTCTTAGCTACCATTGGGCTGAGATTCCAGAAGTAACTCTCAAAAGACTATTTCTTGTTCTTCAAGGTATCACTATAGGGCTGGCACAGCCTAGATACTGACTCCAGGATTCCTGTGGCTCACTCTCCTGACTTCCAGATTAAAGTGCTTTACCTGAAACAGAAAAGAACAAATATGGAGGCCAAGGACTGAGGACTGAGAAATCTCCAAGCACATGATCTTGATGGAGAAAAGTCCTTTACTACTTTGTTTCTCACCAGATATCATTAACAAAAAGGAATCTAACTACAAACAGAGCAGCTGAAAGGACTGAGTCAAAAGAGATGGCAACAGCTAACTAACTTTTTGAATGCCTTCATGGCCAAAGAGCTTCCCACAATGTGGTTAGCAGACCAGAACCAGGGACAGAATCCCTATGCATGCTCTAGAGTCCCTCTAAGGCACTTTCCTTACATATTATCCTGACTTTCTCAACATCAGATTTTCAGTATCTCCATGTGGAAAGCACCATTCAAAGTACTCTATGTATGTACTAGACCTCCATTTCACAAGGATGGATCAACATCAGGAAAACAATATTATTTATTAATTAATTTTATATTTATTAATATTATATTTGATAAAATTATATTTAGTTAATATTATATTTGATAAAATAAAAAATACATGATTATTCCAACAAAAAGTTGACAAAATATAGCACTTGAATATTTTTTAAATCTACAAATAAAATGCATGACCAAAGCAATTTAAATGGAAAGAACAACAAAACAAACAAAATTGAATGTTGGAAAATGAAAATTACCAAACTTATTCCCCAAAAAGATCTATATAAGAAAACATTTCCCCTTGCTTCTTTGAAAAAGTGAGGGATAACGGGGGTGGAATACCTCATATAATATCATACTTTTTTTCACTTGTCTAGTTTCACAGAATTTTTTCTTCCTATATGAAAAAAAAATCTTCCTTATATAACCCAGATTTAAGCCTGGAGCATTTGGAAAACAAGCAAAACAAACAAAAAACAAACCCAGAAATCTCTTCTCATTGGTGTAAAGAATGATGGCAATGTTACACATGCCTCTTTGAGGGGTAGAGCAGACGTGAAAGCATTCACTTCTTCAGCAGAGAACAAAACATGGTTCCAGACTCTCTTCAGAAAGAGATCAGTGGAGGGGAAAGAACAGACTTGGGAAGGTAGACACGTAGGAGAAAGCTAGCACTTCAATATGTGTATTTGATTTCTAGATTGCTATCCTAAAGACTTTAGAGAATTTCTCCTTTGGTGAAATCAAAGCCTCTCTCACTCAAATGAGATGAGATATCTTGCTTCAGTGGCAGTGTTCCCTCACTCTATGCATTGTGTGGTTTATTCCAATCTGTATAACCTCTTTGATTTCTGTTTACTATGTGCTTAGATAAATGGGTTTATTCACTATCTGTGATGGTTTCTGTATAGCTAGTATTTGATGTGATAGACTCAAGCCCTATGGATGGAAACTTGAGGTACCTTTTCCCCTTTAAGGGATAGTGACTAGGAAAGTTGTTTAGTCATTTTTTCAGTCATGTCTAATTCTTTGTGACCCCTCTTGAGGTTTTCTCTGCAAACATACTGCAGCACTTTTCCTATTTCCTTCTCTAGTTCATTTTATAGATGAGGAAACTGAGGCCAAAAGGGTTAAGTGACTCACCCTGGATCATACAGCTAGCATGTGTCTGGGGCCAGATTTGAACTCAGGACATCTGGCACTCTGTCCACTGTACCATCTAGCTGTCCCTAGAGAAGTGGCTTGAACTGACCAGAGAAGTAGCTTAAACTTTAAAAGAAAATCATTCCCTTAGACTGGCAATATTTTGTGACAGATGTTATTACAATTTAATACCTTTCTCTCCCAAAGGAGAACAGAATAGCCAGCTCTCTAGGTGAGAATGCATATCTCCCTTGAAGAAGGATGGACATGATTCCAGAGATATCTCTTCATTCCTCCCCATGAGCTACATTTAGACAACCAATGTAGTCATTTTTAATCTACATGAGCAGCACATATTCCTACACTTAAAAGGAAGGACTCTTTGGAAGGAGAGATGCAAAGGATAGAGTGGGAATATAGATGTTATAAAGATGAGAAATCAACAAAAAAGAATTTTAATCTAAAAATATAGGCAGAGAAGGGTAATTTAACATAGTCAAAAGCATGGTGTCTCTTCTGAATGGTTTGTACTGGAGAATCATTATAAACTTGCCTAGTTCAAAAAGGGTAAAGCACAGAATAAATCTTCTCTCCACTGTTATTTAACACAATTTAAGAAATTTTAGCTATAGCAACAAGGTAAAAGAATCAAATTAATGGCATGAACACCAACAAAAAGGTATAACATTGTCCCTATTTGCAGACAATATGATGTTGCGCTTTAGGATAACCCCAGAGAATCAGCAAAACACAGACACAGACATACACACACATGTATGCACGTGAACACACATACACACATGAAATATAAATGTAAATTCACACACATACACGAAATATAAAATAAGTTAACATATATAAAGTAAAGCACTTTGAAAACATTAAAATGATACACAAATGCTAGCTTTAAAATAAATTCCTAGCAATCATTACCATCTGAAACTAACAAAATTCAGGGGGAAAATGAAAAGAATAAATCCATTTAGCATACTGATAATATATATAAAATATCTGGGAGTTAACCTGCCAACATACACACACATTATTTATAAAAACACAATTACAAAAGTCTTCACAGAAATTAAACAATTATTTAGAAAGAGGTTTACTGTTATTGGGTTGTGCCAATATAATAAAAATGACAATGTTACAGAAATTTACTTATTGACAGTGTTACCTATAAAATTATTGAGGGGATTCTTTATAGTACTAGCCAAAATAATAATAAAGTTCATTGTGAAGAAGAAAAGGTCAAGAATCTCCACCATTACTGTACTTTAAACCATCACTCATCAAAACTATTTGGTACTTGTTTTAAAAAAAACAAACCGATCAGTGAAACAAATTAATTAAGCAACACACAAAAACAATCAAAAATAGTAGGTCAGAGTTTGATAAACCCAAGAATATAAATTACTGGGAAAGAACTCCCTTTTTGTTGAAAGTTTCCAGGAACTTGATAGTCAGGTAGAAGTCACATTTAGAGCAATATCTTATAACATATAATGCAATAATCTCAAAATTGATTGAAGAGATTAACCTAAAAGTATGTCACACAAAAATTTGAAACCAAGATTACATACTTTTTTCTAGCTATGTCTAGTGGGAGAATTATTAACCAAAAAAGGATAAAAAGAAGAGAAACTACAGAATAGGAAGATATTTGTATCAAATATCACCAGTAAAAGTCTGACTTCCAAGAAATGAAGAAAATTGATATAAATTATGATACCAAAAGCAATAGGGATCAAAGAATAAGAGTAAACAGATACTGTGCCATATGTGAGCAAAATATCACATGCCCAGAAACACATAGAAAAACAGAAATGATGCATGTGATGAATACAGAGAAGCATGGGAAGATCTATATGAACTGATGTAGGGTGAAGTAATCAGAACCAAGAAAATAATACACACAATAACTACAACAATAAAAATGAAAAAAAAAACCACCACACACCAAAAAATCAAATTAAAAGTAACAAAATTATAAAGTTCAAGTGGGACTCAAATGAAAAGATATAAGATACATAGGACACTTCCAACCTACCCCTTCATGGAGGTGGAAGTCCATAAGTGTTACGTATTGCATATTTTGGGACTTTTTCAATGTGTCTATCACTTGTGGGTTTTTTTCCTCTTCAAAAAATACTATTTGTTATATGGAATGGTTCTCTAGGCAGGAGAAGGAAAGGGATACATGGAATGCTATGGTGATATAAGAAACAGAAAATATCAATAAAAATTTGTCTTTAAAAAGACTATCTTCCATAGTGTCCAGCAAGAAGTGATCTCTCCCTTTTTGGGCAAGTCATTTAACCACACTCAGTCTCAAGTTCCTTACCTTTAAAATGTAAATAAAAATAATTGTACTATTTCATAAGGTTGTAAGGGTAAAATTTAATAACATCTAAAATGTTTTGTAAACTACCAAATATTATTTATAAATATCAACTAGTTTTCTTCAAATTTCTTCCACTACTTTCTTGTCTACATACAATGTTCCAACTTGTATTATCCTTCCTAGCAGGTTCCTTGAGAAATAGGTCATTCATCTTTGATTCTCTAGCTAGAACAGTGGAATCAAACTCAAATAGAAATTAATCATGGCTGCAGATTGACTTAGAAAACCTCAAATTAAGATTATCTATGTTGTACTGCATTTTTTATTTGGTTAAACATTGTTCAATTATATTTTGATCTGGTAGAAAATATTAGTAGGTTAATTTTTCTTTAAAGATATACATATTTTAGAGGGGAAAGAATAATCAGGTCCTTTGTATATTGGGCCAGGAATCCATTGTTAAAAGTGGACTCTTCCTGCCATTTTTCTGCCAGGACCATTTCTTTCCTCTCATTTTTAGACCTGTGAAGTTACATAACTGTGCAATATGATATACTTTCAATTGTTCAGACTTAAACAAACACTAATAAGCAGGATTAGTTTTGCATATTTCACATACTGCCCCTTGTATTTTTCCTTATTCAGAAGACTATTCTTTTTTTTAGTCCAAAAAGTTTATTTTTGAAAATGTACACAAAAATGTTGAACTGTTTTATGCATCTTCAGCAGCTGGAGCATCTCCACCCTTGGTGTTCCTGGTATATATCACTTGTGCTCTGTGTTTGGAAACCAGCTTAATCAAACCTTTACTAAGCAGTTCCTGGAGGGCTGCTCCGGCTAAAGATCCCCAGATCTTCAGTTTCTCTGAGACTACTGCAGGGGTGATGAGTTTATAGTTGGGGACCTCCTTGCAGAGTTTGTCGTATGTTGCTTTGTCAAACAGAACCAGATTGTTGAGCTTGTCTCGAACTTTTCCCTTGGACCACTTCTTCTTCTTAGCTTTGCCCCTAGACTTGTTTACGGGATCTTTGTCCTTCTTCGCCGATTTCGCGGCATCTTTCTTCTTCTTATCGTCCTTGGGCGGCATGGTGAGGCTTCAAGGAACTCCTGGTACTGCCGCCTCCAAGCTAAGATGTCGGACAGAAAGGAAACTCAGAAGGCTATTCTAAATATAATAATATTGCAGTTCTGTTGTGCTGGGCATATTGTTCCGCCATAAGCAAATTCTTAAACTCCTGTCATCTGCTACATTTTTAAAGTCTCTTATCTTAGAACAACAAAAGCCAACACTTCCTCCAAGGGTGCCCAGAGTATACTGCAACTAATTTTCCAAGATAAGAAGGTCAAGTTCTTTTTTAAACGTTGCTATTAACATCTCAGTATGATTCATTTTTTGAAAAAAGCTAAACATTTAACAAATAATGTTCTTCGTCAAAATTTATTTGCTGTGTTAACTGCCTGCATGTTACTGCTTTATGAAATATATGGTCAATTAACAGACATGAGATAGTCTTCTAAAAATTTTCAGTTTTTAGAAGACACATTGATGTGGACAAAAGATAGACAGACATATGATCATAAGAAAAATAATCTGAATTAATCATATAGAAAAAGAAAACATCAACAAAAAAAGCTCTGAACCAGTATGGAAAATGAACTTGTAAGATATATAAGAGAACTGGTGAGGTATTCAGGAAATACTTCTCTTACAAGACTTGTGAGGTTCAAATAAGAGGACATATGCAAAACACTCTGGGAAATATGAACTAATATTATGTAAGAAGGGCAGCAACCTGGAGGAGATATGGGCACAAGCTTATCTCCATCCCTCCAAAGATGCCAAGTGAAGTTCTGGGGTAACTTACATGACCCTGGTTCTAGATGCCAGGGATATGATTGGAGTTCTAAGGAATTTTCCCATCCAGATCCAAATATTAGGGAGAAATAATGTTAAAAATACAGATTTCACCTGAAGGACTCTGGCAGGGCCTGTGGGCCTGACTCCTCAAAGTGTCAAAATGGCCCGAGGCATGGGCTATTTCTCAAAAGAGTTACAAATACTCCCTGTGAGAGTGAAGTATCTTAGCAGTCATAAATAAGTATAGAAGAAACAGTTCAGTAGAGTACATAGTACTCCAGATCATATCAGCAGCTCAGCAAAGATGCAGTCTAGCAGCTGATTCAGAGGCAGATAGGTACTCCTACTGGAATGCAATCCTAGTAGCATGAAATATTTAAGAAGAACTATTCTCTCTTTCATTGATAATATGGGAATTCATGGGAGACTGCCACTGTGCAGATGCTTCCCCTCCCCCCTACTGTTCTATTCTGTTTAAATGCCTTTTACATTGAATTAATGTATAAACATCATTTGCTCTGGTAAAAGAGGGCATCAGGTAAACATTTGTGAGTTCTATATTTGAATAGAAGCTATTGCAAAAACTACCCTGAACCTGGAGGTAGCTTTCAAGAGGACCACATTAAAAGGACCTGAGGCTATAATTATAGAATTTAAACTGAAAAAAAAATATTCCGAGGCAATAGTTGAATAATAGAGGCAAAAGGAGAACTGATCAAATTTTCCTGAGGGAGGAAAAAAGTGCAGTGAAAGTTAAAGAGTATAAGAAGCCAAAGGGGCAAATCAAGGGATAGTCTAAGAGCGGAGGATAAGGGCTTCTCACTTAGAGGAAGTTAGCATGGTTGAATTTGATATGATCAAACAAAAAGCAGAGACGTCTCTATTAGTAGCAGTGTATTGATTAGCTGGAGATAGATGGCACTAGATACTGAACTATGATGAAGAAGGAAAGAGGATTGGAGTCAGAAGACTTAGATTTGGATCCTGGCTTTACTACTTGCTATCTGAGACCTTGGAAAACTCACTTCACTTTCACAGGCCTTAGTACTCTTTCCTATAAAATGAAAGGGTTGGATGGCATGCTGTTTAAGATCTCTTCAGCTCTAAATCTATGATCATATGATTCCCTAAAAAGAGGGTAGTAGTTGGGGCCTCTATAACATGGGCCTGGATTCAGGTTAGAGTTGTTTGCATGGAGGGGAAAAGGATTTAATTAGATAATTAAATCTGTCAAAAAATGAATGCTGGAAGAGATAGAAAGGAAGTGCTTAAGAGGAAGGAGGTGCTATGGCCGACATTGAAAATTCAACCTTTGCCCTGAAAACCTAAAATAAATGTGGAGCTAAAAGTCATCTAATTAAAAGCAACAACACGTGGAGTTGATTATGATTGTTGCCACACTTGCCTGGAGACCTTTGCCTTAATCAAATATCATATTAAGTAAGTGACAATGGTGTTCAAAAACACTGATCTTATTAACAAGAAACAAAATGTCTAAGTCGACAAGGGAAGCAGTAATTACAGAAGCCTGATAGATGGGCAGATAGCAAAGAGCCAATAGTCAAGGCATTTGTCATGCATGTTTAATTCACGTCAGATTCTTGTAAAGATAATCTACTTTGTGAATTAGCTATTGTAAATTTTTAATCCTGTCAGCCTTTTTTTTCCCCTTGCCACTCATTATTTCCAAGGCTATTACTTTCTAGTGATATTCACTCAGAAATGCAAATTAATTTTAAGCATTAGCCTAAGGAAAACCTAATTAGGCAAGCAAACCTGGTTTTAAAAAAATCAAATAACTCACTACCAAGTCAAATATAAATTGCTTTGTATTTTAACAATTAGCTACATTATCAAACAGTCTGGATTGTTCTTGCTTTATATAAATTTACAGTATGCAAATTTGACTTTACGTAAAGAATTCTGAAATATATTATTGCTTGCTATCATCAAATATATGAGAGGGAAAAATAGTTTTATTTAAAAAGCTGTGCAATGACTGTACACGTATAACCTATATCAAATTGCTTGCTTTCTCATGAGGTGGGGGGGAGGAAAGGGAAGATAGGGAGGGAAAAAATTTGGAACTCAAAATTTTTTTAAATTAATATTAAAAATGTCTTTACAAGTAATGGGGGGGGTGAATAAAATATTAAATTAAAAATTTAAATAAAAAGTTGCACAACCAACCACCAGTGATAAAGCCTAGGTGCAATGGTTGGGGAAGGGGCAACATACTGCATATCTTTGTTAATTTTATAGTATTCTGCATACTTTATCATTAACTTTACCTTTCATTTCATAATTCTGTTAATCATGGAACAATATTTAATTTTGTTACATTTTATGGCTTGTGTAAAGCTATTCTTTTATATATGTCTTTGTGAAGTGGGTGGGTAAGGCAAATTCACATTATGTAAAAATCACTTAGAGGTCAATGGAAGGGTTCACTTACCAAAAGCAAAAACTGTATCTGGGTCACTGGTTCCTTCTGGGCAATTTCAGTCAGTCAGTCAACAAACATTAATTAAGTGGCCTATGTGCAAAGCCTTTGCTATTGCCTGAGGATCCAAAAGACAGAAAAAAAGCATTCTCTACTATCAAGGAGCTCACATTCTACTGGTGAAAATAACACGTACACAGATAAGTAGATACAAGATAATCTGAGGAGGGATGGAACAGTGACAGGGGTGGAAAGAATCACAAAAGGCTTAGGACGGTTCCCTTGAGCTCAATGTACACAAATCCTGTATGAAACAATGGCCATGATTATTGGATATTTTTAGTACGATACCTCCTGACATACATCCAGTTTTTCCAAGGAAAAGAAAGTTTACTTCAAAGAACTAAACAGGTGAGATCACCTCAGCTGATGATGAATACAGCAGAGAGATCGTTAAATAAAGTTTGTGCAAATTAAGGTGCATCCAAGTTAGCATGTGTTGAATCTCAAAGTGGGAATGATCTGAAATCATCACCTTCTATCTGTGTAAGCTGATGACACCGGTAAATTTTATTGTCATGCTACATGCTACATTTGACCATGAAGTGTGTAAACTTAAAGTTTACCAATCAATTATATATATATTGAATTTCTCTATGCCATTCATCTTGATAAGTGTAATCATGGAAATCAATTAAGTCAACTAGATTTAATTAGCTTTTTAAAGGGGTATTTACTAGTGGTATAGTAGGAATATATAGTAGAAATAGTTGGCACAAAGCATTGCCCCTCAAGTCTATAACATAGTCTCTCACAATTATGTGCAAAGTCCAGAGGAAAGTGGGCTCAAGCTTAGAGCACATGTGACAATCATCTCTACTTCCCTTTAAGGAATTAATTAATAAGATGTTTCACCTTGATACCTTAATCCAGTGAACACTTCTATTAAACGAATCAATTGATAGCTTTAGATTTGAAAAGTTTCCGAGTTCTTAAAAAGCCACTGAATGAAATGTGACATTGCAAAAGAGGTATCTTTGGAATGGTTGAGGACATTTGGTCATACCCTATGGGGTTCATATGAAACCAGGAAGATAAGTTTGAAATTGAGCATTAGAATATTTGACAGCAGAAACAAGAGCCAATCCAGCCAAGCCTCTGAGACGGAATCACTGTGGATTTGGGGGAGTGTATTAGTGAGCCTCAGTCTCTCCACCCCCTTGACTAGAAGAGGACTTTGTGAACTTTGGAGGGTTGGAGGATTTGTACTCATTGGCATCCTACTGGTGTCCTTGTGACAGTAGTGGCCAACAACAGTATTCGCACTGGACAAATCAGACACACTAAGGAATTATAGCTTCGGTACTCCATAAGGAGTCTAGAAGAAAAACAGTATTAGACTTCCAGGGAACATCTTAAGGACCTAGCAAAAGGGAATCTCAGGAGCTGTGAATTAACCTTTTTAACCACATGTGCTCCAAATTTGAGCCCACTTTCCCCTGGATTTTATGTATAATTCTGAGAGAGCATTTCACATACTTTTAGGGGGAACGTTTTATACCAACTGTTGTATCACTTTAGTAAATACCCCTTTCTAAAGGGGCATAAAGTTTAAATTTAGTTGACTAATTGATAAACCTTTATAATCAATGGTGGGAAAATATCAGTGGGGGCTCCTGACTTATAGTACTAGGAAAAGCTATTTCTAGTCCCTTAAGATCCACTAAAGGAGAAAGAAGACCAGGGACCCAACCTGCAAGTATGTGTGGAGGTTGGGAGAATGAGCCCAGAACATATGCTATGTAAGTGAGCTGTGATAAGTTGATTTCATTTTTTTAATCTCTACAAATTAAAAATGGAAATAAATTGAGAATTGCTACAAATCATAGTCTTTGTCTCTAATTTTACAAAAATAATGGCTTTATGAAAGATAAGTATGGAACTGCTTAAAAGAGGCAATCCATTGCAGCAACTGAAAAAGCTAGAAGAAATCCTATCCACTGTATTTATATTTGGAATTCATAAATAAACTGTTATAAAGGGAGAAGAAATACCATTCTATTGGCTTTGTATGCATGCTTTTGCTACAATTAACAAAAGTTGATGTCACTCTTTCCTTCCACAGGTAAAGGGTCTTGTCAGTCAAGATGAATTTATTCCATTCTTATTTCAGTGCCATACATATCCTCTATGGGTTCATTTTTGTGAGCAAGTGATCGATTTTTATTACCTTTTGTTGGTAGTAAGCTTGGGAAAAAAACCAATTTAAGTGTTTTGGAAAATGTAAGGGAGTTTCTACATAAATTTATGTAAGATGAACAGAATGTATTTAATGGACCATTTATATGTTCTTCAGCAATATGTAGTTTAATAAAAGGTCCTGTTTATGGGAGTTGCAGCTTAAAAAACTATAGATAGTAGTTTTTAATAAAGAAAACTAAACTTTTGGAAAAACCATATCTGTGACATCAAAAAAATTACTTGTTTCATATAATACCGACTACTGAATTACTAAGAATCCAGTCAAAAGTATTTATTAAGTATTTACTACATGCCAGGCACTCTGCTAAATGTTGGGAATACAAAGAAAAGCAAAAGCATAGTCCCTTTTCTCCAAGAGAGCTTCTCAAGGGGAGATAACATGCAATTAACCATGTCCATACAGGATATAGATAGTGTAAATGGAAGGCAATCTCAGAGGGAAGGTACTGGGTAAGAACCAGGAAAAGCCTCCTCCAAAAGGTAGGATTTGAGCAAATTCTGGAAGGAAACCAGGGAAGCTGGGAGCCAGAGGTAAGAAAGGAAAGCATTCCAGTCAGGGGGGGACATCCAGAGCAAAGGCATAAGGTCAGGAAATGAAGTGTCATGTAGGAGAAAGAAGGCCAGTACAGCTGGATCAGTACCTGGAGGTGAGTAAAGCATTAGAAGACTAGAAAAGCAGGAAAAGTTCCAGGTCATAAATGGCTTTAAATGACAAACAGGATTTTATATTTGATCATGGATGTGATAAGGAGCCACTGAAAGGTATTGAGTAGTGGGGAGAATGGACATAGAGCTGTAGTTTAAGAAAATTAATTTGGCAGCTGAGTGTAGGTTGGACTGCAGTGGGGAGAGACAGAGTAGGAAGGTATAGCAGTAATACAGGTGAGAGGTGATGAGAGTGGTGTGGTGGTTATGTGAGGGAATGAAGGCGACATGTATGAGAGATGCTGCCAAGGTTGAAATGACTAGATTTGACAGCAAATTGGAGATGTGGTGTGAACAAGAGTGAAGAGTCAAAGACGACACTGAGATTGTGAGCCTCGGTAATTGAGAGGATGGCAGTGTTCACAATAGAAATAGGAAAGTTCAGAAGAAGGGTATTTTGGGGGAAAGAAAATGAGTTCTGTTTTGGGGAAGCTGAGTTTGAGATGCCTACAGGCCGTCTAATTTGAAATATAGGAATGACAATTGTCAAGGCAGCATAGCAGTTTAGAAGAGAGAGACGGGCCTGATATATAGATCTGGAAACAATTTGCTTAAAGCTAACTGAATCTTTGGGAGCTAATGAGAGCACTAAGTAGAGGAAAAAGACACGAGATTCCAGGACAGAGACTTGTGGGACACCCATGGTTTGTGGCCATGAACTGGATAAAGATCCAACAACAGAGAATAAAAACAAACAGTGAGAAAAGTAGATGAACCAGGAAAGATAAGTTTTATGACAAACCTAGAGATTGGCAGTGCCAAAGGCTTAAGAAAGGCCAAGAAGGGTAAGAGTGCAGAAAGGCTCATTTGATCTAAGAAAAATTGCTGTTACCTGTAGTCATGGATATGGTCAAAAATTAAAATTATGCTAGGAAAATCATACGATCAATTGCTCGAGAAACCAACATCTTCCTAGTTTGCATTGCAAGTAAATGAAACAACATATATAAACATGTTCATTTGATAGCACTTGTACAGTATGCTAGAGGTCTATGTACAATATGTTGTTAAAACAGATTAAGGAAAACTTGTTACTTTGCAAACCTCTTGGTGACAACGCCACACCAAGAAAATTTGCAATATGACTAGTGGATTTCCTCAATAAAAATCTTGTTATCTGGGAGAATTATATTGGACTTTTCACTGACAGGGCTCTCAGTCGGTGTTAGGATGAAACACAGGCTTACAAGCCCCAGTTAAAAATGTAGCTTTTGTGCAATTTGGACCTATTGATTGCTTCAGACAATCATTTATACTGAGAAACATCAGTGAGAAGATACATGTAGTTTTTCAGACTATTACTGGAGTGATGCTTTTAAAAAGCAATCCATTAAAAGAACAACAAAATTGTGTGAAGAAATGCAGGCAGATCATAGGGCATTCCTATGTTATTACAAAACACTGGCTTTCTTTTTGCCGAATAACTTAGAAGGGTATTTGAGCTAACACAACAACAGCATCCGACAGACATTTTTCTTAATGATGATCATAAAGGTGGAGCAAATTCATTTTAAAACAGAAACTTCCTCTGGAAACTTGCATAATTCATGGATATTTTTGAGAAACTCAGTACTCTAAATTAGTGCAAAGTCCTCAGATTCATAATCTGATCTGCAAAGACAAAAAGGGTGTATTTATGAAAAAGTTATAGATAATGAATAATAAAATAACATTTTTATTTCCCAATTTAAAAAAAGCCTACCACACAAATGAAATAGAATAAAATCATTTGACCATCCTACAGAAGCAGTTTTGTATTTTAAAGAACTAGATATATAAATACATTTGGTCTTGTTTCATCTGAATAAGATTAGTAAATAGAGGTATGTCAAAACAGGTATTTGAAGCTAAAAATGTTCATTTTGAGCTACAGGTGAATAAAGATTTCACTCATTTGTCAAATTGTATTAGCATTAATAATAATTTTGTACAAAACAATTTTCAGCTATATTTATTATAAAGACAAAATATTTCTCTCGATTAGAGGCTGAAAATGAGATATTTCACACAAATATGGAAGATGCAATGCTAAATTAGGGTGACAGCTAACATAGTTACAACATAAAGTGCACAGAGGGAGGATGTAAAATAAAACCAGAAATGAAAGTTGAATCTAGATTGCGGAGGATTTGTAATATGGAATAAGGAGTTTTGTACTTTGTTCTAGAGCAGGAGTTCTTAACCTGGAGTCCATGAACTTGGTTTTTTAAAAATCTCTTTTGACAACTATATTTCAATATAATTGATTTCCTTTATAATCCTATGTAATTTATTTTATGCATTTAAAAGTATTATTCCAAAAAAGGATCCATAGTCTTCACTCAGGCTGCCAAGAGTCCATCTCACACACACACGCACACACACACACACACACACACACACACACACACACACACGTTAAGACCTCCTGATTAGAGGCAATATCTTTGTAAAGCTTTTTAAACAGGGGAGTAACATGGTCAGACCTATACTTTAGGAAAGAATTTTGTTGGGGGTTCTGGAGTTATTATTTCACCAATATGAGAAACTTCTGTTGTGGAAATGCCCTCTACCAATGCAAATCAGCAACTTGTCTGTAACAATGTCTTCCTGAGTTTCTTGCAGTATTTACTGACTAAAATTCAAGGCTTCTTAAACTTTTTCCATTCCATGCCCCTTTTCATGTTTTGGCAGCGTTCAACAGCACTGCATGGCCTAAGGGCACGCACAATGTAAAGTGTGTATGCTGTTTGTTCAGAACCAAGACTTCACTGCAGAACTATGCAGTGAAGGTGCATAATGCAATATGGGCAAGTGCTGCCAGAAAAACCTGGGATTCATTATGCATTTGATTTTTAATTACTTTTTGGTCATTGTGCTTTCAGAAACCTTTTACTGATACCAAATTTTTCACAACACCATATGGAGTTTAAGAAGCACTGGACTAAATGACTTGCCTATGAATACCACTACTAGGTCTGTATCCCAAAGACATAAAAAAAGAAAAAGAAAAAGGACCCACATGTACAAAAATATTTGTAGCAGCTCTTTTTGTGGTGGCAAAGAATTGGAAATTGAGTGGATATCCATCAACTGGCAAATAAGTGAACAAGTTGTGGTATACGAATGTGATAGAATACTATTATACTATAAGAAATGTTGCTAGAAAGACCTACATGAACTGATGCAAAGTGAAATGAGCAAAACTAGGAGAACACTGTATACAGTAGCAGCAACATTGTACAATGATCAACTGTGAATTAACTATTTTCAGCAATACAATTTCCAAGACAATTCTGAAGGACTTAAGATGAAAAATGCTATGGATCTCCAGAGAAAGAACTGATATACTCTGAATGCAGATCAAAAGATGCTTTTTTAACTTTATTTTTCTTGTTGTTTTTGTTCTTGTTTTCTTTTACAACATGGATAATATGGAAATATATTTTGCATGACTGCACATGTATAATCTGTGTCAAATCACCTTATCATTGGGGAGGGAAGAGAGGGAGAAAGAATTTAAATGATGTTAAAAATTATTTTTAGATGTAATTGGGGAAAAATAAGATATTAATTAAATATATTTTTAAAAAAATGACTTGCCTATGGTCACACAGTTAGTATATATAATAGTTAGAACTGAACCTAGGTCTTCCCGGACTCAAAGACTGGCCTTCTGTACCATTCTGCCTCACCCGAGGAAGATTATTTTGTTAGAAATGAGAACTCACTATATACCAGGCAGGGTTGTACCAATGCATTTATCTTTCACAGTTAATTTCTGTGAAGTTTTAACATGGAGCATACAAGTGTAACTGTTTGATTGATTCATTCATTCACCATGACCGATGAGGTCCCAGTCTTTACAACATATGCAGTATTCTCTGCTTGGTACTAAACCGTGAGAGGTTGCATCTGGGCATGCATATTGGGGGCCATCCCCATGTGCAGATATTCTCTGTTTCCTGATGGCTTTCTCTGGGATGATGAAGAGTCTTTTAATTGCTGCTGAGCAGAGCCAGATGTACACACAAAAGGCAAGAACAGATGAGATCTCTCTCTCTCTCCATAACACTGTAACACCGCGGATCTCCAGGTAAGGAGAGAGGTAGCAGCAGCTTCCACAGCATACCTATCGAATCCATCCAGTGTGCTAGACACTGGGCTAGATAGTGTGGGAGGATACAAAGCTGCATAAAATGTTTTGTGACATTGAAGAACTTTTAATCTAGTAAGGGTAATAGCACAAATCCAAATCATTACAATACAATATAGTATTTGACAAGTACCATATGAATGGCAAAAATAGGATGCCATAGGCATTTGAGGGAGGGAGAAGTCACCTGGCCAGGAAAATCTTCATAGAGGAAGTGGCATTTTAAGTTGGGCCCTAAAGAATGGACAGAATTTTTTTAAAGGGATTTCAGGTAGAAGGAATGACCTAAGTAAAAAACATGGAAGCCAATAAGTATTAGACATGTTTAGGAAATAGTAAGTAGTTCAGTTTATATGGAATACAGATAATTCCTGCTTTACGTAAGTGGACCATTTACAGACCTTTACTTAAAGTGATTTTTATATAATGTGAATTTGCCCACCAAAGTGTGGAAGGGAAGGGCCCAGCACATGGTTCAAGGACACAAGGGGGCCAGGGACAGAGAAGCAAAAACAAGAAGAACACGGCGGAGGAGGAGGGGAGAGGGAGAGAGAGAAAAGTTGCAGATGCCTGGGGGCCGACACAGACACAGATAGGATAGGATAGACTACATGCAGGGCAGGGAGAGAAGCATGGTACCCAAGTGCTTATTGAGGTAAGACAAACATGCTGGTGGGTGGAGTGGGTAAAGGTCTCCTCTCTGTGCCAGAGGTCTCAAACCAAGATCCCAATCAGGGAGGATGTTGTGGTCTATTCTTTTGCTTTCACTTGAAGGGTTGGGGGGGGTAGTGGGGGGGGGGTGGTGCAGTGATTGCCAAGGGGCAAGAATGAAGAGAGAGAGCATAGTAATGTACAGTAAAGTTAACATAGGCATTTTTGGGGAGTGCAGATTTCTTTCAGAATTCTTTACATAGTTAAGTTTGTGTAATATGAATTACATAAAGAGAACTGTCTATGTAGGGTTTGTGTAAGGAAGTAGTAGGAAATTATATGAGTCCACAGCCTGATGGAAAAAGTTAACAGAAAGAGGTGTGGCAGTCTATACTCATCACCACTCCAGCATATCCTATGTAACAGACTGTATCTGTAACTCTTAGGAACAGTCACATCACACAGATGCTAACCTAATCCACAGTATAGCAAGAGCCCACATTTCAGGGTTCCTACGAGACCTTCACAGATACTGTGATGGTCTTAGGAACACAGAGTTTCCACTGTACATCACCGACATTGGTAGGCCCTTTATTTACCATTACCCCATACTCCAATCACAACATGAATATGAAGGAGTAGAACTATCATCTCGTTCTTCTCATCCATTTCAATGGAGTTCTCATAAAAACAGTACAAGAATTATTGCATTGGTAGATAAAATAATTATTCTTTGTAATTGAATTGAATTAATATTAAGAAGTAGGATTGCTCAAAGCATCCTCTGTGCAACTGCAGTATCAGATAGGATAACAGGAAGGTGTACCTCATTCTACTCTCAAGTTGATCTCCTTTAGGTCTTTGTGTTTTTAATCTTTTTATTTGATCTCATTTGGAGATTAAGCATTTGGGATGGTGACACCTGTTACAACACTCTTCCCAAGTTTCTATGAATTGATGTCACTCCTGGGTGACTGTGGAAAACAGTTCAGTTGGTGATAATGATCCAGTTCTAGTGTATTGGTTGGGTTCTCTAGGAGAGTGGTATCAAACTCAAATAGAAACATATCAGTGAAGGTCAGATACTGATGTAGAAAACCACAAATTCACATTATCTATGTTGTATTTTATTTATTTTGCTAAACATTTCCCAATTACATTTTAACTGGCTTACCCTGCACTTAGATATTTTGAGGGCCTCAGGAAGGCCATTTGGCACTTCTGCTCTAGGGTATTTTGAGGACTGTATCTGTACCATGGGGATATGTTGTCTATGAGTTCATGATAATGAGCTTCTGAGCAATAATTCCAGCTGATTCTAGATTCTATAATTCTAGAGCATAATTTGCTAGGTATTCAGGAGATGCTACATTTTTACAACTTGCAGCAATGTGTTGCTCTGTTTCCTTTGTGTCCTTGCCAAATCTTCACTGACCACTAAGTCTGGGTTGCCTAAAAATAACCTTTCCACAATTTCTGGTGGAAATGACCTAGTCCTGAATTGCCATGAGAAACACCTCCATTTCCAGACAAATTCATATAAATCAGTCATTTCTTTAATATATTTTTTTGTTGTTACCCATGGAGGACTTTTTGATTCTTACCTCTTGGGTGTTTCATAAGCCCCATCTGGGAATAAGCCATTTTTCTTCTATTTGACAAATCAAATAACATATGCCTATTATCAATTTTTACATTATTTAGCAAGATGACATCTGCTTATTCCAAAAGTTTTAACTTGTTTCTCATCTACTCTAGGAATGCTTATCAATCCTCTTCCTCCTTTTTGGTGTGGAAGTACTAATCTATCGATGCTTCAAGGTGTTGAGATCTATTTTATTAGTTCCATATGGGTTTTTGTTAGGGTGCTTTTCAAATCTGTTATGGTTCATATTATAATTCCAAGAGTGTACAGTAATACTGGTAGTGCATGGATGTTAATGGTTTTAAGCATAGTTTTCCCACTCAACTTGGATTTTAAGATGCCAGTAAGTCTCTTAATGTCGTCAGCTACAGCTTTTCTCCTCAATATCTTTATACTTGATGTATCTTGTTTGGAGAAGACCAGAAATTTTCAACCCTCCTTCCTTATGATTTCTTTACTTCTCAAGTTTCTGAAATAAAGTTTTTGATTGATATTGAATTATTTATTATGTTCTTTGAACTTGTCTTCAGAGGGGTTTCCACATCTGGTACAATAAACAAGTTAGATCCTAAGAGAGATCTAAAAATATGTTCAGTGATACTTCAGTAAAAGCGGCCCTCAAGGAGTTTCCGTGGGCACCTCAGAATCACCTTGCTCAAGCAATAGGGTATCCTGCATTCTTTGCCCAAAGCACTCGCACCTGAATGCCAAGTCTATGTGACTCTAGGCAAATCACTGGGCATCAGATTTCGCAATTGCAAAATGGGGATTGTAATAGCACCTACCTCATAGGATTGTTGTGAGGATCAAATGAGATGATTTGTGCAAAGCGCTTTGCACACCTTAAAGTGCTAACTATTGTTATTGTTTGTTGTTGCTGTTCACCTGGGGAAGTTCACTCAGACTGCCTCTATAACTATCCCACTGTGTTCTGGCTTGCGATAACACCAGCTCATGTTCTGGTGGGTTGGAAAGGGACAAAGCATTAACTTAACATGCCCTAGGTCTGCTGGTGTCCTAGTACAAAACTTCAACTTCTTGTGTCACCTCATTTTTTTAAACATTTACTTTCAATTGTTGATTAAAACAATCTATTATTTCTAAAATGCTTCCTTTCTCCCTGCCCCCATACCTTTGCACATCCTTCATTTTATTATCTTTAATTGGGCAATATAGCATTCAAACTTTCTACTGACCATTCTAGACAGACACTACTCTTCAGATCTTTAAGAGCATTCTCAATTTGCTTCTGACTTGATGGCTTATGATCCTTCTCCTTAGGGGTATTGCTGGATCATTCCACCTGGATAGCACCTTCTATGGTTCTTACCACAGTGACAGCTACATCTACTGTGTACTGGCCCTAAAATGCTTTGATATTTTCTGTCAAACACAGTGAAATAGCATGTTCATTCACAGTGGTTATAGCAGGTATCAGCTTTTTTGAATCAGTTTTTTTGTATAATCAGTCTTAAACTCCTGCCCAAAAAAGTTTTTAAAAATTCCAGTCTAAGTACGCCCATTTCCTTTTTAAAATCCTTCAAAAAAACTTCAATGCCACTTTTGTCATCTGTTTCAGTATTAGGTGTAATTGGAGTTTATATTAAGTGAGGATTTTCAGGCACCTGAGATTCTTCAACTTTTCTCTCTTCATATTTCAATAGCTCCTAAATTTAGTATTTTATTTCATCTAAAATAGTCTTAAGAATGTAGTTATTTTTGATTGCCCAGCAGTAGTCAGCGGCACTGTTGTGTGACTTGGAACTGGGGGCACTGTTGTAACTGTCAGGGAATTTTCTTGACCTCTGAGAAAAAGTATACCTGTTAGCAGGGGTCCTATGATTGTGAGTCTGGTAGGAAGCCAAACTAAGTAAAAAGATTTATTAGAATGCTAAGGAATCCACTGTTGCTGATAGCAAATTCAGATTCCTGGGGTACAGATTTGATTTTTATAACCTTTCAAGTCTGTTTAGAGTACATAAGCAATCAGTAACATTCTATGGCAACTTGGGATAGAAAGGTAAAGCATTTCACAGGAGAGGGAGGGGGTAGAGACTGAGTGGGATCAGTCAAGGGATAAAAGGGGAATACTTAGAATGTAAGCAGCAAGATTTATTATCAGAATAAGAAAACATTCCTTCTTCAAGGGCAGGAGACAAAGCGAAGAGATCAAATACTTGTACAATTGCAAAAGCAGTCCTTTTAGCAAAACTGTGATGTCTCTTATCTGAGAACAGCACAAGAATAAATGAGACTATCCACTTTACCAGCTCCTTCCATAGGGGTGTGGGAATTTCTAATTATAGCCCATCAGGTGGTTGGAGAATTTGTACACTGTTAGTAGAAATACATCAAAATCTTGCAAAATGATTCTGGTTCCTATTTTCCTACACAAAGCAGGATGAAGCCCTTGCTTCAAGTTGAATGTTGTTATTATATAATACTGGGACTAGAGAGATTTACAGCGGGGATTTTGAGTGCCTAGACACCCTGGTAGTTGTTGTGAAAGCCTGGCAGAAACCCTCAAATGATGGTAAATATATTGGAACCACACCAGGCTAAAATTCATTGGAACAAATCAGAAATACCAATATTTAACTACTGGAAATGCTTCAGTACAGATGGCTCTCCCAACTAAAGTGGGCAAACCATGAGTGCAAGTGAAATGGACCAAATGCATTTTATCCGTACTCAGTAGCCCCTGATGCTGGAGAGTTGAGAATGGTAGCTCTCATGAGTTTGAGAATTTTGAGCTGCAATAGGGTCAAAACTGATTGGGTGTCTGCACTAAATTTGGCACCAATACTATTAGCTCTTGGGAGTAGTAGAGTGCCATCAGATTACAGATTAGGAGGAGCAAACCAGCCAATTTGGCAAACAAATCAGGTCAAAGCTTCTGGGCCAATCAGCGGTGGAATCAGGCTCATGAGTGGATGTTAAAACCAGCCTAGGTAAGAAAGGAAGAACCAATCTCTAAAAATGTTTATAAAAATATCTTGCTTTCTTTTGGTACCAGAACATAAAAGAGCACCAATCTCTCAGTTTCCTCCATATTAAGCTGATCATTATTTGCAACCACATGACTTCCACTCTCTTCTAGTGATTCATAGCAGTCCAAAAAATGCTGCCAGGAATAATCAAGATAACATTGATAAAAATTCTTATCATCTTGGGCAAGAAATAAAGATCTTAGTGTCACAGGTGGTATTTTCATCAGTGTTACCCCTTGAAGGCAAGGGCTTTGGAAAGGAAAATCGGGTTTGGGAAGAAAAGAGCCATTCATGGAAATAGAGTTTGAGAAAGAGATTTTGACATTTTGATTTGACTTAAAAAATGGAATATCAGGTACCTGACAAGGGTTAATAAGAATATACTTGCCCGGAGTCTTACAAATCAAAGTAACTTTAAACTAGAAAGGAAGGGAGAAGGGGAAAACTTCTAATGTACAGTTATCCCTTCCATGTTGCTGGAGTTTGCCCCTCCATGTAAAAATTTTTGGCCCTCACTCTATACCAGAGAAGAAGTCTGAATTGTTATGGTATTTAAAGATAAAATATATTGATATTATCCAATGCTATACATATATTTAATGCATTTCTGCGTTTCTAAACTTTTTCTGTGTCATATCCTGGCCTTCACATGTCATCTGTGGCTTCTGCAAAACCCTATTTAATTTCTTATGCCAACCCATGATGTATCAAAACCATGATTGGGAAAGTCACAGCAGGGAAGGGATAACTATACATACATCAAGCCAGACACCATAGAAAAAATAGATACAGTATAGGAAAAATAATGGCAGTAGAGATGCCCAGAAGTTCATAGAAGACCTGGTATATACAATTCAGTTCAATTTAACTAGCATGTATTAAAATACCTGCTACTAGAGACTTTGCCAGGCAAGGTACAAAAACAAAAATGAAATTCTTTGCTTCCAAGTTTACAGTATTTTTATCTTGAGAGGAAACAACATAGGTAGGTAAATACTAACAATACTAGAGAAGTTAGTACAAAATATAGACATAGTAAATATAAAATATTTGGAAGAGGAGGGCAAGAGCACCAACAATCGGGAGAATTAGGAAAGACCTGAATGGCCCTATAGCTTCTGACCCTATTGCTCACCTGAGACTCTCTTCTCTCTACATTTTCAGGACACCGCTCTCTCCTGGTTCTCCCTTTACCTCTCTGACCACTCCATCTCTGTCTCCTTTGCTGGATCCTCCTCCAGATCTTGCCCTCTAATCATAAGTGTCCCTCAGGGTTCTGTCCTGGGTCCTCTTCTCTTCTTCTTCTTCTTCACTTGGTGATCTCATCAGCTCCCATGGATTTAGTTACCATCTTTATGCTGATGATTCTCAAATCTGTCTTTCCTGCTCCAATCTCTACTGACATCCAATCTCACATCTCCAACTGCCTTTCAAATATCTTGAATTGGATGTCCAGTAGGCATCTTAAACTCAATATGTCCAAAACAAAACTCATTATCTTTCCTCCTCAAAGCTTTCCCTACTGTCCCTGTTACTATACAGTGCAACACCATTCTCCCAGTCCTTCAGGCTGGCAACCAAAGATTCATCCTCAACTCCTCAGTGTCTCTCACACTTCCACATCTCAGTTGTGGCCAAGGCCTACCAATTTCACCTTTGCAAGATCTCCTGAATATGCTCTTTTTTCTCCTCTGACACTGTCACCACTCTAGTGCAGGCTCTCATCACGGATTACTGCAGTAGCCTGCTGGGGGCTTACCTGCCTCAAGTCTCCACCCACTACAATCCATCCTCCATTCAGCCAGTAAAGTGATTTTCCTAAAACACAGATCTGATCATGTCACCCCATTCCCCTTCTCAATAAAGCCCAATGGCTTCCTATTGCCTCCAGGAGCAAATACTAAATGCTCTGTTTGGTATTCAAAGTTGTTCATAACCTAGCCACCTCCTACCTTTCCAATCTTTTTTTAAATTAAATTCATTTTATTTTTAATTTATGAAATAAAACAAGCATTTACATAACATAGCAGAATTTTTAAAAAGATGGTTGTACGTGGAACTGCAAATCTATTATGTACAATTTGGCATTCCTTTAAAATATATAATGATGTTATCATGCAACTTTCTTTTTATTTCTTCCCTCCCCCCCATCCTAGAGATGGCTACCATTTGACATAAATATATTATATATATTTGTAAAGTCATTCTATACATACTTCTATTTATCAGTTCTTTCTCTGGATGCAAATAGTGCTTTCCTTCATAGGTCCTTCATAGTTAATTTGGGTATTTATAATAATCAAATCTAGATTGCTCTCCAAAATGGTTAGACCAGTTCATAGTTTCACCAACAGTGAATCAGTGTCCTGATTTTTTCCACATCCCCTCCAACATTTCTTGCTTTCCCCTTCAATCATTTTAGCCAGTCTTCTTTCCTGTCCTCTTATACCTTACACCATGACATGCACTCTTTGATCCAGTGACACTGGCCTCCTGGCTGTTTCACAAACAAGACATTCCATCTTTTGGTTCTAGGCCCTGTCTCTGGCTGTTCCCCTGTGCCTGGAATGCTCTCCCTCCTCACCTCTCACCTCACCTCTGATCTCTCTGGCTTCCTTTAATTCCCAACTAAAATCCCACCTTCTACAGGAAGTCTTCCCCAATACTTCTTAATTCCAGTGCTTTCCCTCTGTTAATTATTTTCTGTTTATCCTGTATATTGCTTGCTTTGCACATATTTGCTTGCATGTTGGCTCTCCTAATAGACTGTAAGCTCCTTGAGGGCAGCAACTGTCTTTTGCCTATATTTGTATCCCCAGCAATTAGCACAGTGCCTAACATATAGGAGGTGCTTAAAGTTTATTGAATTGAATTGAGGTGAGCAGTGAGGTTATTCCAGGTATACGGTACAGCCTCTGCACAAACTCCCCTCCCCCCAAAAAAATACTACAGAGATAAGAACTGAAATGCATATAAGGGAACATCAAGTGGGCCAATTGGCTGGAAGGTAAAATACTCTAAACAGATTAGATAGAACACTGGGCCTGGAATTAGAAAGATCTGAGTTCAAATTCAACCTCAAATTCAACCAACACTTAACTATGTGACCTTGGTCAAGTCACTCAATCTCTGTTTGCCCTTAATCCACTGAAGGAGGAAATGGCATACCACTCCATTATCTTTGCCAAGAAAATCCCATACAGCATCATGAAGAGTCAGACACAACTGAATGACCGAACAACAACATGGGTAATAGGGAGCCATTGATGTTTCATGAGTGGGGGATTTATATGGTTAGACCTGTGCTTTAGAGATATAAATTTGGCAGCCATATGGAGGATGGATTAGAAAAGGAAGCATCTGGAGGAACAAAGGATAGGTAACAAAGAAGGACTAGAGATCCTAACACAGAGGCAAATGTGACCTCAAAGATCACATTATATCTTGATTGCTTGAGACCTATACCTGTAATATGACTCTGGAAGTGTAAACTTATTCAAAACAATCAGGATGGGAGAGTACAGTAGTGTTGAATACTTAGAAGACATCATCATAACAAAAAAAAAATCCTAGGAACTAGAGAAGAGAAACAAGATTAAGAACATTTGGGTGAAGATAAATGTAGGTTAAAAACAGTAGCAATATTATCATTAGAATATTCACAGAGATGGACTACATGGACAAAAAAAAAGACATAGATGAGGAATTCAGGAAATAGATCACAAGTCTAGCACAGAGGCATCATGTAGTGATGAAGTTATCCTGGTCTCTGCTAGAACTAGAACTCTTTCTCTGCCAAAAGCGGAACAGCTAATAATTTCTGGGACCTGCCTTAATGATAATTTCATTCTCCAAAAGTTTGGGGGAACCATAAAAGGATATTCTTATCTGGATAGGATTCTTACCAACAAGGAGGAATTGGCTGTTGGGGTACGATGGGAACCTTGGTGGGAAATGACTACTCTGTCTTAGAATTTGTGATAGGAAAGGAAAAGAAAGTGAGGCATAGTCTGATATGCACATGATATTGTGGAACAGAAGATGGCAAAGGCTTCAGGGAAAGAATAAATAATTTTCCCTGACCTAAAATTCTAAAAAGAGAAGCCATTTCAAAAGGGATAGGAACTTCTTTTTTTAATATAATATTTTATTTTTCTCCAATTACGTGTAAAAACAATTTTTAAAATTCATTTTTTAAAATTTTGAGTTCCAAATTCTCTCCCTTTCTCCTTTCCTTCCCCACACATTGAGAAACCAAGCAATTTGATATAGTTTATAAATGTGCAGTCATGCAAAATATATTTCTGAATTAATCATGTTATAAAAGAAAACACAAACAAAAAAAATCAAACAAGAAAAATAAAGAAAGTATGCTTCAATCTACATTCAGACTAAATCAGTTCTTTCTCTAGAGGAAGATAGCATTTTTTTGTCGTAAGTCCTGTGAAGTTGTCTTGGATTGTAGTATTGCTGAGAATAGCTAAGTTATTCATAATTTATCATCATATAATATTACTGTTACTGTGTACAATGTTCTCCCAGTTCTGCACATTTCATTTTGTATCAATTAGTGTAAGTCTTTCCAGGCTTTTCTGAAAGCATCCTGCTCATCATTTATTATAACACAGTAGTATGTCATTATAATCATATACCACAACTTGTTCAGCCCTTCCCCAATTGATGGGCATCCTCTCAATTTCCGATTTTTTTTGCCACCACAAAAAGAGCTGCTATAAACATTTTTGTACATATAGAATCCTTTTTGTTTTCTGTCTCTTTGGGATATAGACTTAGTAGTCATATTGCTGAGTCAAAGGATATGTACTGTTTTATAGCCCTGTGGACATAGTTCAAAATTGCACTATGGAATGGTTGGATCAGTTCAAAACTCCACCAATTTTCCCACATCCCCTCTAACATTTGTCATTTCCCCTTTTTGTCATATTAGTCAACCTGATAGATATAGGGTGATACCTCAGAGTTGTTTTTAATTTAATTTCTCTAATCAATAGTGATTTAGAGCATTTTTTTCATATGACTATAGAGAACTTTGTTTCTTCTTCTGGAAACTGCCTGTTCATATCCTTTGAGCATTTATCACTTGTGGAATGGCTCTTATTTTTATAAATTTCATTCAGCTCTATACAATTTGAGAAATGAGGCCTTTATCAGAGAAACTTGATGAAAATTTTTTTCATAGTTGTGTTTACTATGTATTTCCCTCCAATCTATTTTCCCTGTTTATCCTACACTCTCTCTCTCTCTCTCTCTCTCTCTCTCTCTCTCTCTCTCTTTACCATGTCCAACTGTAATAGCAATTTAGATCTGAAAATCTTTCCCACCCATTAATAGGCCATATGATGTCACAAAAAGCCCAAGTCACATGTGGTAGGAAGAGCTTCCTGACAGAAAAAGGAAGTTATGTCACAGGAAATTCAGAGAGAGAGCAGTTATGGCTACTAATGACTGCTGACGGACTTCATGATTGTTAGAGTTGAACAGGCTGACTTAGCTGTACTGTGAGTTTGTTTTTGGGAAGACTCCAGCAGAGGGTCTGAGAGGTTTTGGGATGGTGAGGCTCCACATCATGATATTATGTATTGAATGCTTTACTGTTCTGATGGATTGCATAGATGGCTTGTGAGATATGGTTCTTTGGTGTCTGAATAAATGGTTTATGTCTTCTACATTTTTATGTGGAGAATCTCGTATACTTTGCAATACAGAACCACATAGGCATTTTGACAATTATCATCTACATTGTTATTATTGTCTTACTGATACACCATCCTCAAAAGTGCTTTGTTTTTGACTACTGCCTCCCCCAATCTGCCCTCCCTTCTATTAGTCCTCCTCTCTTCTCGAATCCCTTTTTCCTCCCAGTTTCTGGTAGAATAAGATAGATTTCTATACCCAATTTAGTGTGTATGTTATATTCCTTCTTTCAGCCAATTCTGGTGAAAGTAAGGTTCAAGTACTCCCTCCCTCTCCCCCCTTCTTCCTCTCCACTGTAAAAGTTCTTTCACACCTCTTTTATGGGTAATAATTTACCCCATTCTACCTCTCCTTTTCCTCTTCTCCCAGTGCATTCCTCTTTCTCACCCCTTAATTTTACTTTTTTAGATATTGTCCCATCATATTCAACTCACACCCATGCCCTCTGTCTATGAATACTCTTTCTAACTGACTTAATAATGAAAAGGTTCTTAGAAGTTTTAAATATTATCTTCTTATGTAAGAATATACACAGTTTGACCTTATTAAATTCCTTGTGATTTCTCTTTCCTGTTTACCTTTTTTTTTTTTTTAATGCAATTTATTTATTTAACATATTTGGTTTTCAGCATTGATTTTCACAACAGTTTGAATTACAAATTTTCTCCCCATTTCTGCCCTCCCCCCCACTCCAAGATGGCGTATATTCTGGTTGCCCTGTTCCCCAGTCAGCCCTCCCCTCTATCACCCCCCTCCCCTCTCATCCCCTTTTCCCTTCCTTTCTTGTAGGGCAAGATAAATTTCTACGCCCCATTGCCTGTGTATCTTATTTTTTAGTTGCATACAAAAAGTTTTTTTTGTTTTTGAACATCTGATTTTAAAACTTTGAGTTCCAAATTCCCTTCCCTCTTCCCTTCCCACCCACCCTCCCTAAGAAGTTGAGCAATTCAACCTAGGCCACACATGTATTATTATGTATAACCCTTCCACAATATTCATGTTGTGAAAGGCTAACTACATTTTGTTCCTTCCCAACCCATCCCGCTTTATTGAATTTTCTTCCTTGACCCTGTCCCCTTTCCAAAGTGTTTGTTTTGATTACCTCCACCCCCATCTGCCCTCCACTCCATCATCCCCCTGCCTTTTATTTTTTTTTTTTTTATCTTCCTCCCTCTTCTTTCCTGTGGGGTAAGATACCCAACTGAGTATGTATGGTATTCCCCCTCAGGCCAAATCTGATGAGAGCAAGGTTCACTCTTTCCCCCCTCACCTGCCCACTCCCCTCCTCTCCTAGAACTGCTTCCTCTTGCCACCTTTATGGGAGATAATCCACCCCATTCTATCTCTCCCTATCTCCCTCTCTCAGTAAGTTACTCTCTCATCCCTTAATTTCATTTTATTTCTTTTAGCTATCTTCCCTTCATCCTCAACTCACCCTGTGTCTGCTCTCTTTCTTTTACATATATATATATATATATACACATACATACACATACATACCTATACACATAGATACATGCATACATACACATTCACTTAAATATATACATAAACATATATATATATGCATATATATATATGCATATTCCTTTCAACTACCCTAATACTGAGGTCTCATGAATCATACTCATCATCTTTCCATGTAGGAATGTAAACAAAACAGTTCAACTTTAGTAAGTCCCTTGCAATTTCCGTTTCTTGATTACCTTTTCATGCTTCTCTTGATTCTTGTGTTTGAAAGTCAAATTTTCTATTCAGTTCTGGTCTTTTCACTGAGAAAGCTTGAAAGTCCTCCATTTTATTGAAAGTCCATATTTTGCCTTGGAACATGATACTCAGTTTTGCTGGGTAGGTGATTCTAGGTTTTAATCCTAGCTCCATTGACCTCCGGAATATCGCATTCCAAGCCCTTCGATCTCTTAATGTAGAAGCTGCCAGATCTTGGGTTATTCTGATTGGGTTTCCACAATATTCAAATTGTTTCTTTCTGGCTGCTTGCAGTATTTTCTCCTTGATCTGGGAGCTCTGGAATTTGGCAACAATATTCCTAGGAGATTTCTTTTTGGGATCTATTTGCGGAGGCGATCGATGGATTCTTTCAATTTCTATTTTGCCCTGTGGCTCTAGAATATCAGGGCAGTTCTCCTTGATAATTTCTTGAAAGATGGTATCTAGGCTCTTTTTTTGATCATGGCTTTCAGGTAGTCCAATAATTTTTAAATTATCTCTCCTGGATCTATTTTCCAGGTCAGTGGTTTTTCCAAGGAGATATTTCACATTGTCTTCCATTTTTTCATTCCTCTGGTTCTGTTTTATAATATCCTGATTTCTCATAAAGTCACTAGCTTCCACTTGCTCCAATCTAATTTTTAAAGTAGTATTTTCTTCAGTGGTCTTTTGGACCTCCTTTTCCATTTGGCTAATTCTGCCTTTCAAGGAATTCTTCTCCTCATTGGCTTTTTGGAGATCTTTTGCCATTTGAGTTAGTCTATTTTGTAAGGTGTTGTTTTCTTTAGTGTATTTTTCAGTATTTTTTTGGGTCTCCTTTAGCAAGTCATTGACTTGTTTTTCATGGTTTTCTCGCATCCTTCTTATTTCTCTTCCCAATTTTTCCTCTACTTCTCTAACTTGCTTTTCCAATTCCTTTTTGAGTTCTTCTATGGTCTGGGGCCAGTTCATGTTTTTCTTGGAGGCTTTGGTTGTAGGCTCTATTACTTTGCTGTCTTCTTTAGGCTTAATGTTTTGGTCTTCTTTGTCACCAAAGAAAGAATCCAAAGTCTGAGACTGAATCTGGGCGCGTTTTCGCGTCCTGGCCATATTCCCAACCAACTAACTTGACCCTTGAGTTTTTCAGTGGGGTATGACTGCTTGTAGATTACAGAGTTCTATGTTCTACGTTTGGGGGGGAGGTGCCAGCTCTGTCAGAGCCGCACTCCTCCTTCCCCAAGGACCCCCAGTCCAGACTGGGCTCAGATCTTCGGCAGGCTGTGCACCCCTGCTGTGATCCGCCACTTAATTCCCCCCACCAGGTGGGCCTGGAGCCGGAAGTAACAACAGCTGTAGCTGCCCCACCTCCGCTGCCCCCGGGGCTGGAAGCCGAACCGCGAACTCCTTCCACTCCCGCAGCTTTTCCCACTAACCTTCTCCGCAGTCTTTGGTGTTTGTGGGTCGAGGGGGGACTGGTAACTGCCGCAGCTCACATATTCAGGGCGCTAGGGCCCCCTCCCTCCTGTTTACCTTTTTATGCTTCTCTTGAGTCCTGTATTTGAAAGTCAAATTTTCTATTTAGCTTTGGTCTTTTCATCAGGAATGTTTTGAAATCCTCTGTTTCATTGAATATCCATTTTTCTCCCTAAAGGGTTATACTCAGTTTTGCTAGATAGATGATTCTTGGTTGCAATCCTAGCTCCTTTGCCCTCTAGAATATCATATTATATCCTTTTATGATCCTTCTGATCCTTTTATGTAGAAGCTGCTAACTCTTGTGTTATCTGACTGTAGTTCCATGATATTTGAATTATTTCTTTCTGGCTGCTTGCAATATTTTCTCCTTGACTTGGGAGCTCTGGAATTTAGCAACAATATGATTGGGAATTTTCATTTTGGGACCTCTTTCAGGAGATGATCAGTGGATTCTTTCAATTTCTATTTTGCCCTCTGGTTCTAGAATATCAGGGCAATTTTCTCTGATAATTACTTGAAAGATGATGGCCTTTTTTTTGATCATGGCTTTCAGGTAGTCCAGTAATTCTTATATTATTTCTCCTTGATCTGTTTTCTAGGTCAGTTGTTTTTCCAATGAGGTATTTCAATCTACTTCTGTTTTTTAATTTTGATTTCATTTTATTGATTCTTGATGTCACATGAAGTCATTCACTTCCACTTGCCCAATTCTGATTTTTAAAGAATTATTTTCTTCAGTGAAGTTTTGTATTTCCTCCTCTATTTGACCAATTCTACTTTTTTAAGGGATTCTTCTCTTCACTGGAATTTTGTGCCTCTTTTACCATTTGGCCTATTCTTTCTTTAAAGGTGTTATTTTGTTTGGTGTTTTTTATGCCTCCTTTACCAAGCTGTTAACTCTTTTTTCATGATTTTTTTCATCCCTCTCATTTCTTATCCCATTTTTTCCTCTACCTCTCTTATTTGCTTTTTGAAAATCCTTTTAAAAAATATTTATAGCAGCTCTTTTTTGAGTTGGCAGAGAATTAGAATTTGAGGGAATGCCCATCAATTGGAGAATGGCTGAAAAAGTTGTTGTGTATGCATGTAATGGAATACTGTGCTATAGGAAATGATGAACAGGCAGATTTCAGAAAAACCTGGTCTTATCTGAACCCATACTGAATGAAGTGAGCAGAACCAGGAGAGCATTGTATACAGTAACAGCAACATTGTGTGATGATTAACTATAACAGACTTAGTTCTTCTCAGCAATAGAATGATCCAAGACAATTCCAAACAATTCATGATGGAAAATGCTGGAGTCTGAATGTAGATCAAAGTATACTGTTTCCACTTTCTTTGTTGAGTTTATTTTTTGTATTTTTTTCCTTTTGTTCTGTTTCTTCTTTCACAACATGACTACGGTGGAAACATGATTTCACATGTATGACCTATATCAGATCGCTTGCTATCTTGGTGAGGGGGGAGGGGATGGAATGAGGCAAAAAATTTGGAACTCAAAATCTTATAAAAGTGAATGTTGAAAACTATCTTTACATGTAATTGGAAAAATAAAATACTATTAAGTGGGAAAATGAATGTCAAAAACCTTATTACTTCTCATTTGCTTGAAAATACAAAGCGATTTTTCCCTTCCCCCAAAAAAATCATTTTTGAGCTCTGCCATGGCTTGAGACCAGTTCACATTTTTCTTTGAGGCTTTGGATGGAGCAGTTTTGACTTTGTTGTTTTCTTCTGAGTTTGTGTTTTGATCTTCCCTATCACCATAGTAACTTTTTATGGTCAGATTCTTTTTTGTTGTTGTTTGTTCATTTTCCCATCCTATTTCTTGACTTTTAACTTTATGTTAAAGTTGGACTGTGCTCCTAGTGAAGGAGGCAATGTCCCAAGATTTTGGGGGCAGCTGTTTTGAGAGCTAGTTCTGGAGGTCTATAAGTTTTCGTTTCTTCCAAGGTGGTATGATCTAAGGAGAGGTGTGGCCAAAGCTGTACTTTGGTCTGTGAGTGACTATGAGTACTCTTTTCTGCCATGGAACTGTGACCAGGGTCCCTGCTGCCCTGTAGCCACAAGTTCTGGTGTGCTAATGCTCCTCCTCACCATGGCACTGCAACTCAGGACTGAAACCCAGATTCACATATTGGCAATGCAATAAAGTTCTGCATCCAGTGTCAGCAGTGGTACCCCTGTAATCTCCTTTTGACCACTTGTCTGACTGCCTTATTGTCAGTGGACTGAGAGCTCCAGATGCTGATGCTCATTCTTTTGCACACCTCTCCCCACCCCACTTCTGCTGCTGGTTTGCTGAGGCACTGCCTTCTGCTGTCTTGTCAGCCTTGCCTGCACTGGACTTCACTCCACTCTCACCCCATTGAGACAGACCTTTGCTGCTGATCTTCTAAGTTTTCTTGGGCTGGAAAATTGTTTCACTCCATCCTTTTGGGGGTTATGCCATTCTAGAATTTGTTTTGAGGTATTATTTAAAGTTGTTTGGAGGAGAATTTTGGAGAGCTTAGGTAAGTCTCTGCCTTTTTCCTGCCATCTTGGCTGTGCCCTGGGATAGGAAGTTCTGAAGAAGAGTTTGAAGATATAAGATTCTGAAGACCTAATAATAATAACTGCAATGAGGAGGAAAAGGGAAAGTTGTCTAAAAATACTTAAGATCCTATACATAAAACTGATCAAACAATTTAGATTTGAAGAAATCCTGTACAAAAGATGGAAGTAAAAGCAGGTGACAGAGAATGAATGCTAAATGCAAAATTTTGACCCCATAAGAGCGGTATTGCAAATGCTAAAGCTCAAAAAAGAGTTGAAGCAAGTGGGAATCTAAGGACAGCAGGGGTTCTTTGTTTCTTTTTTAACTCAGGTTTCAAGCCTGGAACATTTTGTATGACACTCTATTTGTTGGTAGAAAGAATGACAGTGTGACTCTATATGACTGCATGAGGAGCTGAGTTGCTGTAGGAATTTTGGAGAGAAGAGACATTTTTCACTTCTACTTTGAGAGAGAAACACACACTTCCAGTTTCTGGGGGACACATCTAAGAGTGCTTATTAAGTGTTCCTTGATGAAGGAGTCCCAACCAACCAAGTTTCCATGATACCCATGGTCAGATTTGTTTCTTTATATTAGGAGATGCAGCTTACAATGTTTAGTATTCATATTTTGTGCATTTGTATATAGAAACCTAAGGCCATAAATGTTCCTGCAGGCTTTTTGCTCCACAAGTTGAGAAGAGGGGAGGGTTTGGGGGAGATGATAATGAATTCTGTTTTGGAAATGTTGATTTTAAGATGTCTATCGATATTCAGTTTAAGATATCCACTAGGCAGCTTGAAATGCAAGACTGGAGGTCATGAGATAGTTTAGGGCTAAATGAATAGATCTGAGAGGCATCTACATGGGAGCTAATGAGATCACGAAGCAAAATAGAAGAAAAAAGGGCCTGTATGATCATCAGTGTCAACAGCTGCAAGAGAAATCAAGAAAGATGAGTACAGAAAAGGGCACTAGATTTGACAATTAAGAGATCATTGGTAACCTTGGAGAGTAATTTCAGTTGATAATGGGATAGGAAGATAGACTACAGAGAGTTAAGTAAATAACGAGAAAAGGAAGATAAGAGGTACCTTTGTAGACAGGCTTCTCAAGGAGTTTAGCCACAAAAAGAATAGAGTTACAGGACAATATCTAGGAGTGATAGACCTATCAAGGGAGGATTATTTTTATAGATGGGGGAGACATGGGCATGTTTGTAGGCAGTAGGGAAGCAGGGAGTAGACAGAGAGAAACTGAGGATAGTGAGAGTGGGAATGATAGAAGAATCATGATGAAACATCCTACTCACCTCCTGGCAGAGATGTGATAGATTCAGGGATGCAGAGATGTATATTTTTGGGACATGGATAATGTGGGAATTAGTTTTATTTGACTATTCATATTTGTTACAAGGGTTTTGTTTCTCTTTAATTTCTTTACAGTGATGGGAGAGCAGAAGGGAGAAAATACAGATTTTGTCCAGATTTTATTTTTTAAAATGGAAGTAGAACTCTTTTCCATAAATCTGATAAGTAAACTATTCCTTGCTCTCCCAAATTATTTATAGTATCAGCCTTTACTCCTAATTCATGAACCCATTTTGACTTTATTTTGGTGTATGGTGTAAGATATTGGTCTATGCCCTGTTTCTGTCCTACCATTTTCCAATTTTCCCAACAGTTTTTGTGAAATAGTGAATTATTAGCCCAGAAGCTGGCCTCTTTGGGTTTATCAAAGAGTAGATTGCTATAGTTGTTGACTTCTCCATCTTGTATACCTATCCTATTCCACTGATCCACACCTCTGTTTCTTAGCCAGTACCAGGTAGTTTTGATGACTGCTGCTCTGTAGTACAGTTTAATATCTGGTATGGCTAGGCCACCTTCTCTAGCATGTCTTTTCATTAATACCCTAGATATTCTAGACCTCTTCTTTTTCCAGATGAATTTTGTTATAATTTTGTCCAGCTCAGTAAAATAATTTTTTGGTAGTTTCATTGGTATGGCATTGAATAGATAGATTAATTTAGGTAAAACTGATATTTTTATTATATTAGCTCGGCCTAACTATGAGCAACTGATATTTTTCCATTTATTCAGATCTGACTTTATTCGCGTGAAAAGTGTTTCATAGTTATGTTCATATAGGCCCTGGGTTTGTAATAGACTCCCAAATATTTTATAGTGTCTATAGTAACTTTGAATGGAATTTCTCTTTCTATCTCTTGCTGTTGGGCTTTGTCAGTAATGTATAGGAATGCTGAGGATTTATGTGGATTTATTTTATATCCTGCAACTTTGCTAAAGTCGTTTATTATTTCAAGTAGTTTTTTACTTGATTCTCTAGGATTCTCTAAATAAATCATCATATCATCTGCAAAAAGTGATAATTTAGTTTCTTCTTTTCCTAATCTAATTCCTTCAATTTCTTTTTCTTCTCTTATTGCTATAGCTAATGTTTCTAGTACCAAATTGAATAGTAGGGGTGATAATGGACATCCTTGTTTCACCCCTGATCTTATTGGGAATGCATCTAGCTTATTCCCACTACAAATAATGCTTGTTGATGGTTTTAGGTAGATGCTATTTATAATTTTAAGGAAAGTTCCATTTATTCCTATGCTTTCTAGTGTTTTTAATAGAAATGGGTGTTGTACTTTGTCAAAGGCTTTTTCTGCGTCTATTGAGATGATCATATGGTTTCTGCTAGTTTTGTTGTTGATATGGTCAATTATGCTAATCGTTTTCCTAATATTGAACCAGCCTTGCATTCCTGGAATAAATCCTACCTGGTTGTAGTGTATTATTCTCGTGATGAGTTGATGCAGTCTTTTTGCTAATATTTTATTTAAAATTTTTGCATCAATATTCATTAGGGAAATTGGTCTATAATTTTCTTTCTCCGTTTTGACTCTACCTGGTTTGGATATTAGTACCATATTTGTGTCATAAAAAGAATTTGGTAGGACTCCTTCTTCACCTATTTTCCCAAATAGTCTACAAAGTATTGGAATTAGTTGTTCTTTAAATGTTTGATAGAATTCACATGTAAAACCATCTGGCCCTGGAGATTTTTTCCTAGGGAGTTCATTGATGGCATGCTCAATTTCTTTTTCTGAGATGGGGTTATTTAGAAATTTTACTTCCTTTTCTGTTAGCCTGGGCAGTTTATGTTTTTGTAGATATTCATCCATATCTCTAAGGTTGTCATATTTATGGGCATACAATTGGGCAAAATAATTCCTAATCCAACAAGAGATAGAGAGCCTTACAAAATGCAAAATGGATAATTTTGATTATGTTAAATTGAAATGTTTTTGTACAAAAAAAGCCAATGCAACAAAAATTAGGAGGGAAGCAGAAAATTGGGAGAAAATCTTTACAACTAGTATCTCTGATAAAGGCCTCATTTCTAAAATACACAGAGAACTGAGCCAAATATATAGGAATACAAGCCATTCCCCAATTGAGAAATGGTCAAAGGATATGAACAGGCAGTTTTCAGAGGAAGAAATTAAAGCTATCTATAGGCATATGAAAAAAATGCTCTAAATCACTATTGATTAGAGAAATGCAAATCAAAACAACTCTTAGATACCACATCTCTCCTGTCAGATTGGCTAAAATAACAAAACAGGAAAATGATAAATGCTGGAAAGGATGTGGGAAAATTGGAACATTGTTACATTGCTGGTGGAGTTGTGAGCTGATCCAGCCATTTTGGAGAGCAATTTGGAACTATGCCCAAAGGGCTATAAAAATGTTCGTACCCTTTGACCCAGCAATACCACTTCTAGGGTTGTATCCCAAAGAAATCACACAAGCGGGAAAAGGACCCATATGTACAAGGATATTTATAGCGGCTCTTTCTGTGGTAGCCAAGAATTGGAAATCAAAGGGATGCCCATCAATTGGGGAATGGCTGAACAAGCTGTGATATATGAAGGTAATGGAATATTATTGTGCCATAAGAAATGGGGATGATACGGACTTCATAACAACCTGGAAAAACCTACACGACATAATGCTGAGTGAGCGGAGCAGAGCCAGGAGAACACTGTACACAACCACAGATGTATGGATTCCGTGAGGACCAACCCTGACAGACTTTGCTCTTCTCGGTAACACAAGGTGCAGGCACAACTCCAAAGGACTCACGATGGAGAATGCTGTCTACATCCAGAGAAAGAACTATGAAGTTTGAATGCAGATTGAGGCACACTTCATGCTCGCCTTTTTTGCTTCTCTTTTGTTTTTGTTTTTGGGTTGTTTTTTTTGGTTTTTTTGGTTCTGTTTCTTCTTTCTCATTATTCATTCCATCGGTCGTAATTCTTCTCCGCAACTTGACTAGTGTATAAATTAATTCAATGCGAAGTCATTCGTGGTAGTTATATGAGATTCCATGCCATCTTGGGGAGGGAGGGGGGAGGGAAGGGAGAAAATCTGGAACTCAAACTTATGTAGAACCGTCTGTTGTAAACTAAAAATAAAAATAAATTTAAAAAAATTTTAAAAAAATTTAAAAAAACAGGAACACATCTGTTACTGAAAATTAAAAAAAAAAATGGAAGTAGAACATTTGTGGTTGATGGCCAGATCAAAGAAAAGACCATTTCTGTGAGTAGCTGAGGAACTAGCAAGTTAAGCACTTGAGAGAGTATCAATATACATGTTAAAGTCCCCTGGTATGAGGGCAGGAGTTGGGATTAAGCTAGAGATGGTAAGCCAGGCTCTGAACTCATTGAGGAAGGTAGGATCATGCCATGGTGGACAGGTAGATAACAGCTTTCAGGGTCCTGATTGGCTCATAAATATGAATCGAATGAACCTCAAAGGAATAGGGGTTACTGAGTTATGATGGTACAAGCAATAACTGTGAGCAATGAATATTCTAGCTCCTCCACTACAAGGGGGGTAAGGAGGAGGGTGGAAGGGAGTGAAACTCAATGAGGGTCAGAAGATGAAGGGAGTAGGAAAAGAAAGGCTTAAGATGAAAGCAACTTTAACTGGAGCAGGCATTCCAGAGAACACAGTGGGAGGGATGAGTAGACCCAATGTGAAACATTGCAGGGTTAGAGTTGAGGACAATGGGAGTATGGAAAAATGCAGTGAGGGAATGGGGAATAGTTGTCACTGAACAATGACTGGAGCTCTAGGGGTTCAGAATCACGAGTGGGAATGAGTCCAGGCAGGTTTTCTGTGGCTTGAGTAAAGTTCATTGTGGCAAGTGGTAAAGTTGTGCCTTGTAGAAGGACAGACTCACAGCAAGTAGAAGCAGGCAAAGGTACAGCCTAGGGGAGTCCAAACAAGAAAGGGGAAGGGAACAAGCATTTATTAAGCACCTACTGTGTGCCTAAGGAGGCAGGAGGTGGCACTTCCAGGTAGGAACTTATCTGGAACAACCTCTGAAACCCTCTACACATCCCTTAGGGATCTGTTCTGTTCTCAAGGATTCAGAGATCATCTATTGTAGCTGCCTCTCAGAAAGGAGATGTCCCATAGACAACCTCAACACGTCCAAAATAGAACTCCCAGTTCCCCCAAACCCTCCCCTCTTCTGAACTTTCCTTATTACTATTTAGGGCACCACCAATTCTCCCAGTCGTCGATGCTAGCAACCCTGATGCTTTGAAGGAAACTAAACATTCTTCAAGGCAACCTTGAAGAGAGAATGCTTTCTCCGGCTGGAGTAAACCAGTGCAGAGAAAGACAGACAGACAGACACACACACACACACACACACGCACACACACACAAAGAGAGAGAAGAGAGAGAGAGAGAGAGAGAGAGAGAGAGAGAGAGAGAGAGAGAGAGAGAGAGAGAGAGAAGAGAGAGACAGAGACAGAGACAGAGAAATGGAACGTCCCATGTCAGAAACAGTAAATGACTTTAAAGCCCCTGAAACCGGTGTTCTTCAGCCGGTACCTGCTTTCCACCCCCAACCCTTTGTAACTCAGAGCCCTTACGATTTCCCAGATTCCAAAGAGTTTGGGACCTTGCTCAACTTAAGAACTTGGGATGGGCTAATCCATCACAAGAAAAATCCTCAGTTCTTGTAAAATGCGCCGAGTTTCTGAGAAAATAACTCTCCAACATCACCATTTACAACCTAGTGAATCCCAGAGCAAGAGGGATTTGGGATTTGGAGCCATTTCATGCCCTGATCCAGGGGGCCCATACATGGGATCATAGTATCATAGATTTAGTCCATAGAGAGGTCCTTTTACAGATGGTTTCTTAAAACGTTATTAAACAGTAACTAAAGAGCCAACTTCCCTCCTCTGAAGAGTGGGGAGGGAGGGGGGAATGCCAGCCTCCACAAAACCCGCGCTGAAAGTCCGGCTGGTGGGGAGTCGGGGGTGCCGCGGAAAGAAAAGGAAAAGGGCCTTCCCTAAAGGGCGTGGAGGAGGGGAAAATAGCGAGACTAAAGGCAGCCACAAGTTGCTAGAGGGTTCCCGGTGGGGCTGGAACTAAGGCAAGTGGCGAAAGGAGAAAAGGCTGGGCGCCCCAGGGCAGGGGCGGGGTCACGGAGTAGCCCTAGACGCTCCACCTCTTCCCCTACCCTGGACTCCTCTGCTCCCCAGAGGAAGGCTGAGCCGGGCCAACAGAACCCGAGGCTTTGACAGCTTGCCCCTGAGCTGCCGCAGAGTTCCCTGGTGCTCGGCGCAACAGGTCTGGCTTTGGGGGCTTGGGAGAGGGTAGGGGAGAAGGGGAGGAGAAAAGAGGACCGGGCAAGGCAAGAAAAGGCAGGACAGGGAGGGGTGGGGCGGAGCTGGCTGGGCTGAGCTAGTTGGGTTAAAACAGTGGAGGCCACCTCTGTGGAGTCTCCAAATCGTTGGTAGCCTTCTCATGAGCAATATAGCTTGGAAAGAGATGGCATGAGAGAAAGGAAGGAAATCTAAGGGTGAGCTGAAGCAGACAAAAACAGGCGTAGAGCACAGACTTTTAACTGGCATCTTGGATCAGGATAAGTTGCCAAGATGCTTCCTGCCTCTTGACAGTTCCAAAACCTATCATCCATACCCTTCGCCAACCCGCCATCTCTCATTATCCTCCAGGTTGGGCTTTCTCCAGCCTTTCTGTTCTTTCACGCCAAGAAAGCTAGAGGAAGTAGTGGTCCTGGGAATGGGTGGGGGAGGGGGAGTGAGGAAATGTTGAGGCTTCTGACAAAATACACTGTTCCTGGGGCCAAGCAGAGAGTGTGAGATTTTTCAGAAAGAATGGCCTTTCGGCTTAAGTCATTGTGTCATCTGTAGAGGGTCAGGCGAAGGTTTGGCACAAGTGAGCCCCTAGATATCTAGACACCTTCTCTGAAGCTAAATTTCCTATAGACCGCTTGTTTTCACCTGGAGTCCTGGTTGGGTTGTCCAGAATAACAGCTCCCAGTTTATACTATCACCCAATAACTACTACCACACCATTTAACTTTGTACTCCTATAAGAAATGTCTTAACTGTTCCTATCCCATAGCCTATTCTTGATTACCTATATTTCTCATAGTATCATGGATTTAGAGCTGGAAGGGGCCATGGAGACCATTTAATCTAACCCTCTCATTTCACACATGAGGAAACTGAGCCCCAGAGAGGAATAATAGGATAATGCCAGGGCCAAGGTCATACAGGTAGGAATCACAGAGCTAGGTCATTTGATACCAAATCCAGGTAGTTTTCCTTGTACCATGTTGTTCCTGTGGTACACCCTGAGTTCCAGGCTGTGTTTTGTTTGTGTTTTAGAGTTTTGGGGGAAAGAAAGGAGAGATTTCTAGGCTTTCTACCTTTCTCAGTTTATATATGACTAATACATGAAAAATTGTTTTCACATCAGTCTTATCAAAACTCCCTCCGCTGATGCTGGAGAGTAAATACACTAAAGATAAAAATAAAATAAATTTTAAAAAACATAGTACATTCCAAAGCCATGTGTGTGTGTATGTAGTTTATGTGTATGTGTATGTATGGTTAGTGTGTTTTCCACTGTTTAAAGATGTTCTTAATCACAACTCCTTTTTATTTCCATCAATAGTTCATAGGATCATATATTCATAACTGAAAAGGACCTATGAAGCCTTCTAGGCTCACCCTCTCATTATATAGATGAGAAATGATTCAGTGACTTACCTAAGGTCACACAGATAGCGAAGAGCAGATCTGGGGACTTTATTCAATTTATCTTTTTTTTTTTATTAATACCTTTTGTTTTTTACCCTACATCTGTTTCTGAATGTATCCCTTTACCCTGCAATCCATTGCAAAAGAAAAAAAGATTTAAAAAGAGGAAAAGAAGTAATTCAACAAATCTAACAACACTCAACTGTGTCTGAGAGTGTATGTATGCATTTTCTTTCATGTCCTCATATCATAGCTATAAACCAGTCAGTTATTTATGTGACTCAATACTTACCAGTCTAGGAATGGTTCCAACAGGTATTTATTTGCCAAGTCTTCATAGCATGAGTCTTAATGTCCCTGTTTAGTTGTAACAACTTTAGAAAATGTTTTTGTTTTGTCAAATTCTCAGTGAACTGCTAGAGTAGACATTTATCAAGGATTATGAAATAATGTCGCAATGTTCTTAGAATATTTGTGTTTAAACAAGCTCAAGCTATTAGCAGGTAGTTAAGAAATATTACTCCTGCTACTACTACTATTAACCGCAAGGACAAAAGCATAGGCTCATAGAATTAGAACTAGAAGGTACCTAGGGGTCATTTAGTCCAACCCCCTCATTCTACAGATGAAAAACTGAGGCCCAGAGAGCATAAGTGACTTGTCCAAAATGATACAAGTTGTATGTACCAGAGCCAGGAATCAAACCCAGGTCATCTGACTCCAAACCCATTGCTGTTTTCATTATCCCATATTACAGCTTTCTTCAGGAGATCTATGGTGGCTCAAAAGAGACTAATTTCATAATTCCCTTAGACAAAAAGGAAATGAATGAAGAATGCATATAACCAACCACAGCAATAATAATGGAAGAATAACAACAGCAACAACGTAGTAGTACTACCTGTTAGGAATCCCTTCAAAAAGTGGTGTGAAATTTGGAGTAACAAAGTGAAAGGTGGATTCAGAATTATTTTTCAAATGAATGGTATTTTTTTTGAGTGGCAAAAACAAATATGATCCCTCTAGGACAATTATTTTGTAATATTTGTGGGATGGGGCAAGCAGGCTTTTTCAGCCACTTATATCTGCTCTTTCTTCACTCTACTACTGACCACTATTATAGGATAAATACCTACCTTTTCATCTAGTATATAATCTAGTTCTATCAATACTCATGGATTTTTTTTATTCGGAAAAAAAAGTAAGATTCTCATATAATTTTAAAAAAATGTTTACCTTTTCATCATATAGGATCCCTGATATAAATAAAGTTATATCAAAGGACCTGTAATTTTTTAGCTCTGAGCCCCCAGTCAGAATCTTAACTTGCTACATGCTAGCTTCCATCTTTCTCTTCCCTGAGAATGTTTCCCCCTGAATTGCTCTCATTTTCCAGTTAGTATGTTCAGACTCATTTAGGCCCGTGGTTAGCATTGTTCGAAAAGACACAATAAGCATTTAAAACAAATAAAAGTAAACATTTTTCTGGTCCCCATAAGGAAAAGGAAGCAGTCTTCCTAGAACCCTGGCTGGCTTTCTATTGCTGTTCATGAGTCTCTTCTTCTTCTGGCTTCAGCTACAATACTTGACTGGACTATTGCTTTGTTCTTTCAGAAGCAACAAGGATAGGTTTCTGCTCCCTTAGTTCTAAGGCCTCTCATCTCCCAGGCAAGAAGCTAGAGACCTAAGAAATCCCATTAAGACAATGCCCTTTAGGCTTAACTTTCACTCAACAGCCCTTCTAGTGAATAACCTAATCCTAACTCTTGGTGATTTGTTAGTACATTTCCCAGATCTTCATCACTCAGACTAGGCCAAACCAGGCAATGACTATAGAACTTCAAACCTAGTCTGGAGTTCAAGATTACCCAGTTTTTGAACTTTAAGGCTCTCCTATTAGTCCATGTAAATGAGTGAATGGGAAAAGTTAGAGTCATTCTATACCCAGGGCTTAAATTCATTATTTCTACCCGTAGTTCAGCTGTTTTAATGGTCTTTTCACATGAAAATGAGCTACTCAAAGTCATATCCTTTGCTCAGTGAAAAAGAGCCTACTCAAAAGTTTTAGATCATTTACAAGATGCAAATTGATCCACTCAAATCTGAAAGGGTCACACTCTTATGACTTTTCCTCCATCTTTTGGATATTTTTCCAAATAAAAATTTTAATTAAATTTCTCTATGTTCACAGGTATAGGATGAACACCTACCTTTTCATTTATTATTTAATCCAGTTCTGTGGACACTCATGGATATTTACAAATATGACAGTCAGATTTTTTTCTTTTGGGAAAGGTAAGCTCTCCAGATTTTTTTCATATGTTCATATCACACATTTTTTTCATTTCTGTCCTCCTCCTTACCTTTTATCCTTAAATTTCTTTCATGAGCATGTTGTCAATTACTACACTTTTCCTCAAAAGTCAAACTTTTTTTTTGTTTTGCCCTTAAAATGTCCATCAAATCCAACTCCTTTATGAGTCTCCCTCTTGATCAGGGAAATCTGCCAGCATAAAATCAAGACACCTAAGAGGGCAGTGGATAGAGTGATGGGCCTGGGGTCAGAAAGGCCTGGCTCAAATTCAGACTCAGACACCTACTGAGCCGTGTGACCCTGGACAAGCCGCTTAACCTCTGCCTCAGCTATAAAATTAAAATAATAATAGAACTTACTTTCCAGGGTTGTTGTGAGATCAAATGAGATAATAATTGTAAAGTGCTTGACACAGTGCCAGGCACATGGGAAATTCTCTATCAGTGCTAGCTAGCTATTATTATTAAAAACGTATATGGGGCTTTCTGCCCTTTAATGGACCGAATTAGAAGGGACCTTAAAAATTATCCAGTCCCAACCCCACGGGGGAACAGGGGAAAGGAGTAATCATTTAAATCTTCGTTGTACAAATGAAGAATCCTGGGCCTAGAGGAGTTATAACTCATGGCTCACATTTATATGACTACATTTACAAAATGCTTTTTGTATACTTTCATTTAACAACAATAATGATAGCAGTAGCTAACATTTGCATAGCACTTTAAGGTTTACAAGGCGCTTTATACATGTTATCTCAGACCCCTGCAAGGTCAATTCTGTTATTACCCCCATTTTGCAGAGGAGGAATCTGAGCCTGAGAGAGGTTAAGTGACTTGTCTAGGGACATACAATTACTAAGCGTCTAAAGTAGGATTTGACCTCAGATCTCCCTGATTCCAATGCAGTGCATCATCAGAGGTTCCCCCACTCTCCCTTGGGAGTACTAGAAAGATCGGGGTGGGGGATGGTAGTGCAATTGGGGGGGAAGTTGAATAAAAATAAGGGGGCAGTAGAAATATAAGGAAAGAAGCTAAGAAAATTTCAAAAAACCGTTCATACATGTTTCATCTGTTGTGTAACAAGAGTTGTAAAGTTGTAGCGATTACATTCTTTTTCAAATAAACACACGAAATGCAAGTTATAACCCGAACAGTGGTCAAGTCCCCCTACAGGTCTGAACAAGCATGTGTTGGCAGGCAAGCATGTTGCACGTTGTTGGGAAGTCTAGCATGTAGGAATATGTGCATGTGATGACATGTTTACAGTACAATAGCATATGGTTATAGACGAAATATTACATCACCAAAATTTCAATGCACGAAAAACCCTCACAAATTTATAATCAATTACTAAATTTAAGCTGCATCATTTTTTAAAAATTTTTAATGAAGCATTTTTTTTAAACTGTTAAACGGTTAAAGAAAGTAGATTTCCAGGGGGGCACTAAATAATTTTTTTAGGAAGCAGTAGACCAAATAAGTTTGGGGACCTCAGATCTAGCTTAAGAGGTCATAGTATCCCTTTTTTACAGATGAAAGAAGAGTTTAAGTGATTTGTCCACATAGCCCATGGCACAGACAATACTCGTACTCCACTCTCCTTTCAGGTTCTTTCTACTTCATCTGACATCTTACCATTCTTTTTTGGGCTTGAAACTAAATTAAAATAAAAGCTAACTTTTTGGACTTATGGATGATTTCTTATTTCTTTTTGGAGAACTTAATTCTAACTCCGTATTATTAATTATGCATACTCAGGCACATCATTAATGAACCAGATCTTTCAGATCTAACTTATTTCCTAAAATTATGTATAAATATGTTAAGCAACCAGAAGCAGCGCCCTTCATACGCTCAGATTCTGAAAGACTTGCTGCCCACTCTTAAGGCCTTGGTTTGGTCCTTGGTAGCAAATTCTCACTGGAAAAATGATTCATTATTTGTGAGTGATGTATTATGATGACTAATTACACAAACACACTTCAACCATTAATGCTAACAAATAGGCTTTCCTAGAAAGCAAAGACACTAGTTTTTGGCAGCATTTCAGGTCTTTAAAAATGGATAATTTAATGACTACAATAGTTTAACTTCATTTTGGGCTCCATAGGGTAAATGCTGGCATAGTTCACAGCCCCATGATGATCTTGGGGTTGTTTAGTTTTCTATAAATAAGCATTTATAGTGCACATTTCTGCTAAAACAGCAACAGTAACAGGGAGAGCCCTAGTCAGTGATAAGGGGTATCTCTGGGTCTCAGTTTCCTCATCTTTAAAATATGTATAAACATACTTATCCTGCCCCTTCAGAGAGTCGTTAGGGGGAAAATGCTTTCTATACTTTAGAGAAATGAGAATTATTGTTTACAAAATGTAAAAATGGAGAATAAGAAATGCCATGTGCACAAAGCTGTCTAGTCATTATTTTCTTCAGGGATTCTTAAGTTGTTTCAAAATTTTGAACGCAAAGAGTATTGAATATGAAGAATTTTAGTTCTGAAATATTCTCCATCCCTGTAAAATGATAATAGTTTAAAGTCATAATAGTGATGACAATTGTTGACATTTATAATAATCTTATAGCTAATGTTTATGTGGCACTTTAAGGTTTGCAAAACACTTCACAAATATTATCTCATTTTATCCTATAACAGCCCTAGAAGGTGGGTGCTATTATTATCCCCACTGTATTGATGGGGAAACTGAGGCACATAGGAGTTAAGTGACTTGCCCAGGTCATATAACTAATAAGTGTTGGAGGCAGGGTTTGAACTCAAGCCTTATTGATTAGAGGCCCAGTGCTCTATCTACTGTCCCACTTCGCTGCCTACTGTTACAACATGTAAGAAATATCTGCCAGAGGGTCTGTTGGAACTTGTAATTCAAGAGCTTCCGAATACCTCTCTTCAACAATGAGACTCGTGGAGTCAATCTTACTTGAAAAATAGTCAGTAAAAATGCTTTCCAAAAAGTTTATAGATTTGTGTTTTAGTATCATGTTTTATGTTTTTCTATAATTTTTAGTAACTATATTTTTCGTTCTGGGGACAGATTCCATGGTAGACACTTTCTATGCTATTGGACTTGTGATGCGCCTTTGCCAGTCCCTCTCCCTTTTGGAGCTGGTGCACATATTTGTGGGGATTGAATCAGATCGGCTTTTGCCCAGGTTTCTGCAGGTATGTTTTAATTCAATCTTTAGAGAATTTAGAGAAAATCTGTTTCAGATTATGAACTTCTGCTATTGCAATTGTTGGAAAATCAATCATTACCTTAAGTCACTGCTAACTGGAATTAATTCCATATTAAGTCAAATCAACAAACATTTATTAAGTGCATACTATATACCCAACACTGTGCTAAGTCCTGGAGAAGCAAAGAAAGGCAGAGACAGTCTCTGACCTCAAGGAACTCACAGTCTAATGGCGGAAGACAATATGCAAATGATACTTTACAAACAAAACACATAGAAGATAAATTGAAGATAATACTGGAGGGAAGGTGCTAGCATTAAGGATGTTTGGAAAGGGCTACTTGTATGAGGTAGGCTTATATCTGGGACCTGAAGGAAGCCAGAAATGAAGAGGAAGAGAATTCAAGGTATTTTGGACAGCCAGCAGAAAGACCCACATGAAGTGTTCTGCTCAAGAAGTAGCAAAGAGGCCGGTGTCACTGGAGTGCCGAATACTTGGAGGGAACTAAGGTAGAAGGATATTGGAAAGGTAAGAAAGGTTCAGGTTTTGAAGGCTCTTAAAACTGGAACAAAGAGTTTTTATAATTGATCTTGGAGGCAACAGAGAGCCACTGGAATTAATCAAATAGGGGTGGGGATAGGGATGGGAATGGAGATGGAGAATAATCAGACACACACACTTCAGGAAGATCTGTTTGTTGGCCAAGTAGAGGATGCACTGGAATGGGAAGAGACTTGAGGCCAGAAGACCAAAATCAGAAGGTGTAAGGTGTTGAGTGCCTATGCCAGAGTCATGGCAGTGTCAGAGGAGATATGCCTTCATTTTAAAGTAATAGCTTTTGGCTGGAGTAACCACTGGGACTCTGATAGAAATCTTAGCTTGTGTGGCAGTGGTAGATGTTGCTTTCTGAAAATACTGTTGTGTTGATGTATTGGCCCTGTGCTGGAGAAAGATGTTAACAACCATTTCCACTCCATCTTCTCCATCCTTCGCTACTGTATATTCTGAGAATAGAGTACCCTTTTGTTCTCTGTCACCATGCCACCCCTTCCTCAATGAAGTAATGGGCTTTCAGGGCAGAATGGAGATGTCATAGCTTTGTGTTAGCTTTGGGTAATGGAAATACAGCTGGAACCAGAAAGGCCATCTACACATATCCCTTCCACATTGCAACTTTCCTGTTGCGATCTTGTTCCTTTGCTGATTCGATATATCATGGGTTGGCATAAGAAATAACTGTAAATGGGAATTTGGGGGGAGTATTGTGGAAGCTGCAGTATTTTTTACTTAACACTGACCTGCATATAGTCTATGACCAAATACCTAAACCAAATTTTACGATAAGGTATTGTAAACACTCAATAAAAGAAAAAGAAAAAATTCAGACTTCTTTAGTATGAAGGGAGGGCCAAAAAGCCTCATGCTGATTTTCCAGATCATGGTAGTGCACACCCCTAAGCCCTGTGATGCAGAAGGGATAACTGTAGTCCAAATTTCTCTTTTTACATAGAAGCCCAAAGAGGTGAACTGAATCTCAGCAGTATCACTGACAGAGACCAAATATCACAAACATGATTATTAACTCTATTTTTGGCAAGGACAAGAGGGGAAAAAAATTGAGCGGTAGTGTTTTCACAGAGAAGGAAGGAGACCAGAAGGAAATGTGAATATAAATGTGAATTTAAGCATATAAATATGATTAAAAACTAATTTGAGAACTAACTTAGAAAGATTTCCCTGGGAGAGGAACGAAGGGTAGAGATAATGGATAGGAACAGAGAGGGGATCTGTGATTTCATTAGTATAGAGAAATGGTAGCTGAAGAAATTCCCTCTACCAGTGTAGGTTGACATCTGTGCAATCTACAATCTTAAATAGTCACCTAGAGCAGTGAGACATTAAGTGACCTTGCCCACAGTCACACAATTGGTATGTGGCAGTGATAATGATGTTGTAAAAAAGAAGAGAAATAAGAAGAGGAGAAGAAAGGAAGGAAGGAAGGAAGGAAGGAAGGAAGGAAGGAAGGAAGAAAGAAAGAAAGAAAGAAAGAAAGAAAGAAAGAAAGAAAGAAAGAAAGAAAGAAAGAGAAAGGAAGGAAGGAAGGAAGCAAAGAAGAAAGGAAGAAAGAATGCCAGTGAAACATTTTGAAAAATACACAAGAAAAGGAAATATAGAAAATAAATCAGATGAGAATGGAAGTGTGGGTACTACAGAGATAAATTTAATATAGACTTTTAAAAAACAAACTGTATGTGATAGAAATTCCTACTTTCATATGCAATCATCATTTCTTTGTATACAAAAATTTTAATATTTGATATTTGTCAAGTTCTTGATTCAAATAATTTTAAACTGACCAAAAAAAAGATTTTGAGAGTGTACTATGTTGGGGAAAGGGGGAAATCAAAGCATATCAGAATTCAGCTCAGCAATAAATCACTGCAGAATAGGTGTAGAGTTTTTCCATGTGAGCATCACTTGTGATATTTAAATATTCCTGACAAATTATCAAAGGATAGGAAGCTATAAAAAGTAATAAAATCCTAGAGAGATAATGATGCTTTGTCATTTCTAATCTGTGAAAATTTAATTTGAGAGATGTGCAGAAATTATGTTTTTCCATGACTAATGCATTTCAACTGTTGACATGTAGAAGTAGAAGTACAAAACAAATATTATATCAATGTCGAATACAACTATCACAGAAGCTAATTCCAATTAAGAAATATTCTTTAGCTAAGTCGAATTCAGATGGTGTTCTCTTGAATCTATTTCCTTAAAAAAATTGTAATTGATACGGATCTGACAAAAGAGAATTATTTTTATAAAATTTAATTTTACTAGGGATGTGACAATCAGGTTGCTTTTGCTTTGAAAAGAGACAAGGTAGAAAGCCTGCTTTCATAATGATGGTGAACATGGTTAGTTACCCATGTTATTTAAGAGGCAAATAGCTATTCTATGTACTTGCCTCATTTGGTGGTAGGGAAAAGGAAGAAATATTATTGTAATACCACATAATGATGTGCCATACTTTAACTGTTTTCTATGGCTTGGTTTTTTGGCAATGTAGTAGAATAATTATGTTATATTGGTTTCAGAGTAAAATAGCATTTTAAGAATTCAATAGATGTCTATATTACGGGTCATGTGTATGTTAAGAATATACCTTACACCCTTAAATTGAAAAAGTTTTCATTATATTCTCCTGTACGCTATTTTTACACTTAGTCTCCTTGATTGTTGTTTTTTGTTTGTTTTGTTTTTTCCTAAGAGATCAAGCTTCCCATTACTACCTAGATAAGTGTTGGGGATAATACAGTTATTGTTGTTATCCTGTGTGCCAACCACTTTTTAAATCTTCAACATCTTACCAGCATTCAGGGAGGGAGGTGTTGGTCAGGCAGTCAATAAGCATTTATTTATTGCCTACTATGTGCTAAGCAGGGGTGGCGACCAGGTGTGGCCTCAAGGCCACATGTGGCTTTCTAGGTGCTTGAGTGCAGCCTTTTGATGGAGTCCAAGTTTTACAGAACAAATCCTTTTATTAAGGTGATTCATTTGGTGATGTTTGGAGGTAGTCAAAAGGCCACACTTGAGGACCTAGAGGGCCACATGTGCCCCCCAGGCCACAGGTTCCCCACTCCTGTAGGAGATATGCAGAAAGGCGAAGTCAGTCCTTCCTCTTAAGGAATTCACTATCTAATGGGAGAAGAATGGATGAAGTAATAGAGCAGATGAGGGAAAGGGAAAGCAAGGTATTGCCTTTGGAGTGGGGGGAAAAGACCATTTTCGTTATTATTATGCGTGATAATGAGAGATTTGTACAGTGTTTTTAAGTTTGTAAAGTGCTTTACATATGCTATTTCATTTGCTCCTCAAAATCACCCTGTGAGGTTGTTGCTATTACTATCTCCACCTTCCAGATATAGAAAAAATTAAGCTGGCAGAGATTTAGTGACTTGAACAAGGTCACAAAGCTACTAAGAGTCTGAAACATGATTTGAATTCAGGTCGTGCTGCCTCCAAATGCAACGCTCTAGCGACTGTGCCATCTAACTTCCTGGGAAGAATATTAACTTTTAAATCTTTGAAAATTTTAAAGTCGACAGGAGGGCATGATTAAGATTTTGCCTTTTCTTACCCTTTTATTCACATACTTCTCTCCATGTTTTTTTTTTTACCAGAATGAAATAGGATCTGGAGAAAACTTCAAAAACTATGATTTCCTATCCAAAGCTTCCCTGTCTTCTATTATTCAAGAGCTATAGTTAAACAGAAAATTGCTCTGTTCTCTGCTCCTATTAAATATGTTGAGAATTAAGGCAACACAAGGGCCCCCTCCTTTTTTTTTAAACAGCAAAATTGTGTAATAGTTCTTAGCTACTCTTATTTCCCATTTCCTTTAAAAGAAAAAAAAAACTCAGAGCAGATATTGGTTAAGTTACTTGTGTAAGAGTTAATCATACTTGATTAGAAAATTACATGGGGCTGGTTAATTTCAAGTAGTAAGCAAAATAAGTCATTGTAATTGTTTTTAGTAGTTGGCATTAATTTTTAAATATAAGATAAACCTTTGCTGTCTAGCCTTTGTGAGAACTTGCAAAAAACCCAAGGTAAAGCACTCTATCTGCAGTGTTTTTAATTGTATTTTCTAAGAAGCCAAAGCTGACCCTAGAAATGAAGGCCCCTTTATCATCTGGTTGAGCTGCCAGATGTGGGTTTTCTTTCTTTTCTTTTCAAAGGCCTTACTTTATCTGACAGCTGGGGAAAGCCATTATGACTTTCTAAAATTATACTCAATTTAAATAAGTGTTCTACAGCCTGGTGGAGAAAAAGGGTAACAAAGAGCCTAAACTTAGCAGAATAGTCATCGATATATAGTTCGTGAGTTTTTTACACGTAGGGATAAAAGATGGAGTCATTTGCAAAACAGATTTTTATTTTGTGTCTTTTCATGCCTTGAAAATGATTTGTAGAAGTAGCATAACAGAGTAACTATTGCACTGGCCTAGGAGTCAGAAAAACCTGGGCCTGAATCCTTCCTGTAATGCTTCCTTTTTGACCATAGACGAGTCACTTAACATCTCCTGAGAGTTTCTTTCTTTATCTTTAAAATTGAGACAAAAATAATCATCATGTTAATAGCATGCATATAGCACCTGCTATGTTCCAGGCACCATGCAAAGTGCTTTACAAATATTATCTCACAACGACCTATTATTTTACCCCTTTGAGGAAACTGAGATATTTAGAGGTCAAATGACTTGCCCAGAGTCACATAGCTAGTAAGTGTCTGAGTCTGCATTTGAACTTCGGTCTTCCTGACTGGATGCCAAGTGCTCTCTCCACTACACCACCTAGCTGTAGTACCTGGTCTTGTGGTTGGTATGAGGCCCAGGTGAGATAATATATGTGAAATGTTGGTAAACCTTAAAGAACTTTGTAATTGTCAGTTGATCCATTTAAATGTGTATGATTTATATGTGTCAATGCAGCTTATCATTTAAATATCATTATTCTGTTGAGATATAATTATAAATACCCAAATGAACTACAAAGGACACATGAAGGAAGCCACTATCTGCATCCAGAGAAAGAACTGATAAATAGAAGTATGTATTGAGTGACTTTATATATCTATATCTATATCTATAGATATAGATAGATATATATATATACTTATTTGTATCTAATGGTAGTCATCTCTAGGGTGGGAGGGGCAGAGGGAAGGAAAAAAAGGAAAATTATACAGTAATTCGTCATATATTTAAAAGGAATAGCAAGTTGTACATAACAGATTTGCAGTTTCATGTGCAATCATCTTTTTAAAAAAATTATACTATGTTTTGGAAATGATTGTTTTATTCCATAAATTAAAAATAAAATAAATTTTTTAAAAAGAAAAAAAGCATTGATATATCCTGCTTTATATCATAGTGACATCATTGAAATATGCAAATATCTCACTACTTCAAATATTTGTGATTTAGCTCCACTGGTCTCCCTCTACTGCTGTAGCTCTTGAGCCTGCCACACACAACTTAATAGAGCAGGGGTTCTTTACCTAGGGCCCATGAACTTAAAAAAAATATTGTGATAACTGCATTTCAATATAATTGCTTTCCTTTAGAATCTTTTTTTGTTTTATTTTATGTTTTCAAAATCATATTCTGAGAAGAGATTCATAGGTTTTGCCAGGCTGCCAAAAGGCATGCTAGTAAACGTTTAACAAATGGTTCTTTGAAAAAATAAAAGCATGTTGGACACACTTTTAAGTTTAATCTACATCATTAACATTTTCTCCATCACTTTCTTAAGTCTAAATAACCAACAGAACAATAAATCAAGCCCTCATTTATAGCTTGCTGATTTCCAAGGTGTAAATGCTCACACTGAAAATTTAACAATCAGCTCTTAAGAGAGAAGATAAACCAGCTCAGCACGCCTCTGGGCCCATAACACACAAAAAAGGTTAAGAACCATTAGAGCAGAGGGTGAGTAGTACAAGTTGTTTGTAGAGATCTTAGTAGAAATCATTGCCATGTCCAAGAAAACTTTACTAGCCTTAGGCCAACCTGGTGATAAGCCTCTCTGAGCTTAGCCAGACTAATCCTTGGATGAGAGACATAGAATTCTTTACCAGGTGTGAGCTTTTGATGCCTTTTCAGGTTATTAGGAATTGCTGAAGCTTGGTCTCTGCTGGCATAACCTTTAAAAACCCAGCGTTGACCTTGTAGCCCCAATGAGACCTCTGAGTAGGATGTTAATGCTGAGTTATTTGTAAGAAAATATCACATAACCCTGGGCATGGAACATGCCTGTAATTCCTACTAACCAGAGTGGCTGAAGCTGAGGCTGGTGAATCACTTGAGCTTAGGAATTCTGAATAGTAGTAGGGCTAAAGCTTATCTAGTGTCTTCTCTAAGTCTGGAACCATTATGGTGAGCCTTTGAGGTCAGGGTGCCATTAGTCTCCCTAAGGAGCAAACAGAGCAGGTCAAAGGGTCAGTGCTGATCGGTAGAGGGATTGGGATGTGAGTGGCCACTGAGCCACTCTCTGAGGCTGGGTAAGATAAGGAAAGCAGGAAGGAAGGAAGGCAGGAAGGAAGAAAGGAAGAAAAGAACACACGTTAGATACTTGATTTATTTAATTGTTAAAATAGAAAGAAAAAAAAGGTTCAAGAGCAGCAAATAACCATTAGGAGAAATGTTAAGAAATAAAAATGCAAATGGGAATTTTTACTATCAATTTGAATTTGTATATTTTATTCTTTTGCAAAGGTATGGGACCATAAGTGTAGAGCATTGTATGGTTTCCCTAAACTTTTTTTTTCCTTTTTTACATTCTTTGCGTGGCTCTCGCAGTGGGGGAGGGACATATTTAGAAATGAAGGTGATATTCTGGAGAGAGATTTGGAGCTATGCCCAAAGGGCTACAAACTGTGCATACCCTTTGACCCAGTAATACCACTACTAGATCTGAAACCCAAAGAGATCAAAGAAAAATTAAAAGGACCTATATGTACAAAAATATTTATAGCAGCTCTTTTTTTGGTGGCAAGGAATTTGAAATTGAGGGGATGCCCATCAAGCAGAGAATGGCTGAATAAGTGGTAGTGTATGATTGTGATGGAATATTATTGTGCCATAAGAAATGATGAGCAAGATGCTTTCAGAAAAACCTAGTAAAGATTTACATGAACTGATGCAGAACCAGGAGAACATTGTAAACAGTAACAGCAATATTGTATGATAATCTAGTTTGAATCATTTAGCTATTCTCAGCAATACAGTGATCTATGACAGTTCAGAAGGGCCTATGATGAAAAATGCTATCCACTTCCAGAGAAAGAACCCATGGAATATGAATGTAGATTGAAGCAAAGTTTTTTTTTATTTGCTTTATTTTTCTTGGAGGTTTTTGCTGTGTTTTCTATCATAAGATGGCTAATTTGGAAATATTGTTTGCATGATGGCACATGTGCCTTCTCAATGAGGAGAGAGGGAAGGAGAAATTGGAACTCAAAATTTAAAAAAAACAAATGACAAAAATTGTTTTTACATGTAATTGAAAAAAAGGAAACATTTTCTAGAAAGGAAGGTGATATAAAACTCTAAATATGTCAATAATGTTTTTAAAAGATGTGATCTACTGTGAAAAATTGTCTGAGAACATGAAGACTGCCTGCACTTTCCCCTGTTTTCATCAAGGATAGCTTTGATGAAGATATAGACCATTTTTAGGAGTTTAAGTTTCAGTTGCCTCTTTTCAATTCTTTTGAGAACTCCTCTTGGATAAACCTTGAAAATTGATCCCTGAACATTATCTCAGATCTCCTGGTATAGCTCTAACCACTCTCTTGACTTCCAATTTTGCATCTCCAGCTACCCATTAGATATCTTGAATTAATGTCCCATAGACATCTTAAGCTCAACATGCCATCGTCTTTCCACTCAAACTCTCCCCTCTTCCTAACTCTCCTATTACTGTTGATAGCTCCACCGTTCTCCCAGTCACTCAGGCTCAATACCCAGGTATCATCCTTGATTCCTCTCTCTCCTATATCATATCCAATCAAATGTCCAGTCCTAGTGTTTGTAATTCCATAAAATCTCTCCCCTTTCAAACTGTAATCCCTCTGGTACAGGCCTTCATTACCTCTTTCCTGGACTATCGCAATAGCCTACTGTTGTTTTCCCTTCCTCCAGTCTCTCCCCATTCCCATCCACTCTCCATTCAGCCGTCAAGTTAATCTTCCTAAAGTCCAAGTCTGATCACAACATCCCTCTATTCAATAAACTCCAATGACTCTCTATTGACTGAAGGACCAAATATTTGGCTTTGAAAGCCCTTCATCACCTATCTCCTTTCTACATTTCTGGTCTTTTTATTCCTTACACCCCCTCCAAGTATTCTACAATCCAGCAGCATTCACATCCTTACTGTTCTTCCCACACAATATTCCATCTCCTGACACCCAACATTTTCACTGGCTGTTCCTCATGCCTGGAATTCTCTCCTTTCTTGTTTTAGCCTCCTAGCTTTCTTGGCTTCATTCAAGTCACAACAATAGTCCCACCTTCTGCAAGAAGAAGCCTCTCCTAATCTTAGTGCCTTCCCTTTGAGAGTGCTTTTTCATTCAGTTGTTTTTAGTTGTGTCCAATTCTTCATGAGTCCATTTGAGATTTCCTTAGCAGAGATACTGGAATGGTTTGCCATTTCCCTCTCTGGCACATTTTAGAGATGAGGAATTGAGGCAAACAGGGTTAAGTGACTTACCAGGGTCACACAACTAATAAGTGTCTGGTGCCAGATTTGAACTCACAAAGTTGAGTCTTCCTGATTCTGAGCCCAGTGCTCCATTCAATGCACCACCTACCTACCCACCCCAACCCCAAATAATCCGGTATATGTCTTGCTTGTAAATAGTTGTTTGTATGCTCTCTCTCCCATTAGACTGTGATCTCCTTGAGAGCAGGGACCATTTTAGCTTCTTTGTATTCCCAGGGCTTAGTAAGGGCTTGCTTGGCACATAATATGTTCTTAATAATGCTAAATGATTGATTATCTGCAGCAGGGATTCCCTCTGTGTGTACTTTAGATTATTCAAACTCTGATTTATCTTCTTGGTTGTAATTGCCATTTCCTCAAATAGTACATTTGATAATCGGGTTTTTGAATCCAAATGCAGTGCTTTGAGCTATCATCCTTCATGAGAAACCCTAGTAGGTCTATTTCATTTCATATCTACTTGTGGTCCTTCTGTTTCATCTACAAATTCTCTTAAGATAATCTAGTTTAACTAGGTCTCATGCCAAGTTCTCTGCAGGCTTGTTTCCCTCTCATCTGCTTTTCATTGTTCGTTGATTTGTGAGGTGGTACTGCACTTAATCTTCCATCTTTTTCCTCCATAATGTTTTGAAAATATCTTGCACTCTCAGTAATTGTTGCCTGAGGCTGCCATGTTTCTCTGCTAATTTAATTTAATAAGGAAATCAAGCATTTACTGGCTGAAACAGGTCCTGGGTCCTTTTTGCTTCCTTTTTGTGACAATTGTTTTGTGTCAGTTAAAATTATGATTTGGTGAGATTTATATTGCCTTTTCTTTTGTCCATTTCTATTTTTTTTTACTCAACAGCTTATTTAAATACTTTAGGATAAACTCTTACTTCTCATCTTTATCTTTCCCTGCAAAATTTGTCTCTTTTTTTGATCTTACTTCTGACCAATCGGTGATTATAGACAGAGACATTTGATTGTGAAATGACTCCCACATCAGTAACCAGTCGTTTCCTCTTGGTTAATATATGGCCAATATCATTTTTTCGTATTCTTATTGAGTGATCACCACAAAAAATATCTGATGTACAGGTGTTGGCTTTTAAATACTCTCTAAACCCTTGCCCCCACTTTTTAATCACAAACAATATTTTACAGGATAAGTAGCATAGAGTCTGAGGGATCACAGAATCTAACACTTTAAGGGATCCTTAAAGATTATATCCTCATTTTACAGATGAGGACACTGAGGCCAAGATAAGTTATTTTGCCCCAAATCACACAAATAAAAGGTAACAGAACTAGAATTTGGATCCAGGTCCTTTTGCCCAAATCCGGGCTATTTTTGTCTTCTTCTCTCCCTCCCTCATCATCACTCACCCAAAAGGAAGACCTAGCTTTTCAATTCTCTAGGACCCATCCTCCCCAACAGCTCCCTAAGAGATTCCACATCTGGACAAGGCTCAGAGGGAATAGGACCTCACTGAGCTAGTTAGAGACCTGAGTTCTCACTGTGGCCTTGGCTCCAGAATATGAGCCATTCACCTTCAGTGCTGGAACCAATTTGTCTTCTTTTGTGACCTGTGCAAGACACTGTCCTTCCTTCTCCTCCTCTTATTTTATCTTTTCCTATGTTTCTTCTTTCCTTTCTTTCCTTCTTCTGAATTCCAGGATCTCTTCCCTAGAATGGGTAGAAGGCTAACCTGTAAGGGAATGAGATTGGAAGCAGCAGCTATGGTGTAGAGGATCTTGGTCCTCCATTGAGCAGCCTCTAAAAGCCCATTTGGTTTTTTGAGGAATTTTTCAGGACGAGGCCCTTATACTCTACTGATTATTCAGAACCATGAAAATGCTAAGGGCAGCAGTTCCTCTTTGATGATTTCTAACTACTTCCATGGTTTTTGCTATTTTTTCTTCTGCCTAACTTTCCAATGAAGTTACTGAGTATCAAAGCATATGTTGACTGAGGCTGAAGGATCTTGTCATGTTCTTAGTAGACTTCATGAATTTTCTATATTTCTTCATCTTCTAAAAGATATTAGCATGGAAACTACAATTATCTTCATGGCAGTAATGTTTGCTTATGCTCAAGGTAAGCACTGCAAAGTATTATGATGAAGTGTCCCTTAAATTTCTCTTCCTTTTTACCTTTGAGTGCTCGGTGAAACCAACTTTTCCAACTTCTTTATTTTGGGGGTTAAGGAAAACCTATTAACAATCTTTCCAGTTAGCTACTATAGCTTTGTGACTAGTGGTTTCATTTGCTGTAAAATTATCAATATGGATACAATTCAGTTGCTCAGTAGTATATCAAATGGTTAGTCATTGGACAAAGATCTTAAATTAACAATCAGAGAATCTGGAAACATCTATTCCAACCTACACCTGAAGAGAAATAGACCTTACTACAATGTCCAATGCGGTCATTCCACCTTGAAAATCTGGTAATGGAGAACCAACAGAGGCAGTCCATTTCACTTTCAGAGAGCTCTAATTGTTAAGAAAGCATTTCTTCACATCAAACTTGAATTTTCCAATTTGTAACTTCTACCCATTGTTCCTAGATCAATTCTCTTGAGCAAAGCAGAATAAGATGAATCCTATTAAGGGTTTCAGTTAAATTAATATTTGTTAGGGAGTCTAAAAATGGTTATGCTTGACAAATTGTTGTTTATTGCTAGCAGCGCTCTTTGCCCCTTCCTTCTCTTTATAGCCACTGCCATTATCCATGTAGAGGTGGAAGTCCCACTGGGTGCCACACAGACTGGGGTTTGTTTCCTATTTTCATTTCTTTCATGGGTTTCTGTGACCAAAAAAGTCCAGTGCTTGGATACCCCCACCTTCTGGTGATGTGTCTTTGCACTGATCTTCTGACATTTGACAGAGCCTAATGCTTCTCCAGGGTAGGAGAATCTGGCAAAGCTTCCATTCAGCAAAGAGGGTTTTAAGAATGCAAAATCCCCATCATAACCTCATTAGTCAACAGAGTAAGACATCTGTAGAGGAAAAATAGTAGAGGAGAAGCTCCTGGGTAGTATACACACACACACACACACAAACACACACATGTATATGTGTATATATAAAGAGAGATATCTATATATACATACACATATACATATATAATATGATATATAACATATATATGTGTGTAATATATAACAACATAATAATATATATTATATATAATTGAATTATTAAAATGTTATTTATGTGCAGAGGAAAGTAATTGGCTGATTGTTTTGAAGAGCTAAGGGAAAATGAGGTACTCGCTGAAATTTCATAGGAGTGAAACAACTTGGATCACACACCTTCCCTCCTTCCCAAAAAAAGATGCTTTCAACTCCCTACAATTGAAATATTATTTCCTTTTAATAGATAAAACACAAGATATTAAATGAGATTTATGCAGCAATAATTCACTTTTAGTCACTGTTCACATCCTTAACTTCAAGTTCCCCAGATGCAAAATGTTTAAAATGCAAGATATTTTTATTGCTATAATTTTAGGTAGGAAACTCCTGTGCCTTTGCACATGCTGTCCACCTGCACGGGCCGTCCGCCTTACCTAGACCATTCTCCCTCCTCCTCTCTGGCCCTTGAGACCCGTAGCTCCTGTCAAAGCTTGGCTCAAGTATTATTTCCTACAAAAGACCTTTCCTGATTCTTCCAGTTGTTAAGGTTCTTCCCCTCCCCGCCCCCACCTCCTAAACTACTTTTTGCATCCATTTTGTATTTACTTTTCTTTGCTCATGTTGCTTTTCCACTGGTAGAAAATAAGCTCCCTGAGGGTAAGGACTGTTTTGTTTTGGTCTTTGTATTCCCACCATTTTGCATAGTGCCTGACACATACTAGCCACTTAATAAACGCCTACTAAATTTAACTAAATAATTGCTATGTTTTAATTTTTGCCTGTTTTAAATTTAATTGTCTACATTAAAGTGTGGCACAGGGATCATTTTAACTTATCAGTTTGAATTGTACTAAAAATATACACCCTTCTTCATTTTAAGATACGTTGCTAATAGGATGTACAAAATACATGGCTGGTTAATACCTAATTCAAGAGAATCAGTATGCTATATCCCCCAGGCTAGAGAGACTGCTACTAGTATGAACTATATCAATGGCTATTCTTGTTTTTTTTTGTTTCAGCGTTTGGGAGAGGACTTTAAACAGAACACGGTTTAACTTGTAGTTGGGGCACTGAATTGGCCTCAGAAATAAGTAAGTTGGCAGAAAAGTAGATTGATTTAATAACTTTGCCCATCCTAATAATGGACCTAATTTGTTTTGTCATTGTACAATAACATTCAAAGGTTCTGTAACCACTGAAAAATCTGTTTCCTTGTCAAACTAATTTTTGTTGCATGTTATTTTTCTTGATCCTCTATGCACTCAGTTCAGTGACTGTAGTGGATAGGTTCCAGCAGAGCTATAACTAGCAATTTTGGTGTTTGGGGCAATCAGGATGAAACACAGCTTGGGGAAAGACCAAAGGTTGTGTGTGGGAGCAGGTGGACTGTGCTAATGCGGACAACAGCCTTCTGGCATTGAATGTGCTATCTGGTAGCTTCTTACTTTGACTCATTATTTCTACTAAGTGCTAAACCTTGTCTCTAAGCCGAAGTTCTGATTACGAGTGTTATTAGACTGTTTTATTTTTAAATTCATCATACAAAGGCAAAGTCCCAGTCACCCTGTTTTAGTTATTGTCTGGGATGCGTGACCAAAATGCCAGAAACATGGGTTGACTTTTTTTTTTGGACCCAACTATTTATCATTATACAGTTTTATCTTCTGCCTTTTAGGACATTTCTTTGGATCTATATTTATCCCCACCAAGGAACAGATTAGTAGCTCAGCAGTTTCTCATTAGTCTTTCTTTATAAGAAGAAAGGCATGTCAAAAAATGTGAAGTACTTCCCCTTTTCTGAAGCAGGGTGTTTTTTCCCTTATCCTGAACCATAAACAAACCATAAACATTATCATTAGTGGAACTCCTCCAACCTTGTTTATTAAGAATAGATGCTTACATTTATAGGGCACTATGCAGTTTTCTAAGTATTTTCCCCAGAACAATCTTATGTGTGTAAATAAATATTATTATCCTGATTTTGAAGAAGAGGAACCTAAAATTCAGAGAATTTAAGTCTCTTGCCTAAGATCACATGACTAAGTATGTGTCAGAGCTGGGATCTAAACCCACATCTCCTGACTCCAAGTCTAAACTGCAACATGTATGTAGAGAGAGTGATGAGCTTGGCATCAGGATGACCCGAAAAGCATCCCAAGGCTGTTGCTCTGTTTGGTCCATTGATCCCCCAAATAATATTCCCTACTCTTTCCTTGTCCCAAAGTAGAACACGCTCCCCTATTTTAGGTTAAAACAGACAAATACCTTTGTGACCACAGACAAGCCACAAGTTAACCTCCTAAGCCTCCGTTTTCTCATCTGGAAAAATGAGATAATACCTGTAGTAGCTACGACACAAGGTTGTTGTGAATTCCAGAGGAAATAATGTATGCAAAGTGCTTTGTAAACTTTTAAGTGTCATATAAGTGCCGATTATTGTTGTTGTCTGCCTCCTAAACCTAGCAAGCTCTTCTAGTGTTGGACTTGGAGTCAGAAACTCAGGTTTCTGCTTGCTGATTACTCTGTGCTCTTGGCAGACTTATAATCACACCAATCGTGGCCGCTAGGTGGTGCAGTGGGTTTGGAATAAGGAAGAGCTGAGTTTGAATCTCGCTTTAGATGCTTATTAGCTGAGCAACCCGGTGCAAATCACTTAGCCTCCCTTAGTCTCAGTTTCCTGGTCTGTAAAAATCTGGATAATAATAGCACTTGATCAGAGGATTGTGGTGAGGATCAAATAAAATCATGGAAAATGCTCTATGAACTTTAAAGCACTGTGTTCATGCTAGCAATGATTATTACAACTGCATAAAAATAAACCCTAACAAAAGAAATAAAGATGAATTTATTTCCTATCTTTTTAGTACTTTCTATTAAGCTGTAGTCATTTTGAATGTTGGTTATTAGTTTTTGTAGTTGAATTACAGCAGTGGTTTTTCATATCATTAGTTATGGTTAAACTTAATATGAAAATCATGATATATTTTGTACCCTTGTTAGATGTTTTATTAGTATTCAGTTTTGCAACTTCTGCTTCAAAATCTCTGGTTTTTGATGGTTTTGTGTGTAGCTGTTAGTGGTGGGTTAGAGTATGTTATGGTTGGTTTTGGTTGAACCTCTGAGGTTTAATTGCATTGCGGGGGGGGTGGGGGGTGGAGGATGATATCCAAGTCTAAAGGTAGAGGAATATTTTTTCAGTGTGATGGATAGGGCCACCTCTGATGGTCTTGGCAGGGACCTGCTATGCTGGTGGTCAACAACATCTGAATGGGCCCTTCCAGTGATGTTGGAGTGCTTTCTTTCATTGATGGGCTTTCATGTAGACCGAGTCTCCCAGCCAAAGATTGTGACAGGGAATAAAGCAGTTGGGGGAGGATTTTTGATACCTGTTGGCAAATATACTAACCACATTTCATTAATGCTTTACAGTAATTCAGCACAGTTTAACATGTCAGCCGGAGGTCTATTTAATGTGGCACATGTGGATTTCTGCCTGGAATTCATATAGGGGCATATGACAAGAATCTCATATAAGTTCATGCTTTTTGTTCGTAGTGGTTTTTTTCTTTATATTTTATTATTTATTTAATATTTTTAGTTTTCAGCATTGATTTCCACAAGATTTTGAGTTACAGATTTTCTCCCCATTTCTACCCTCCCCCCCCACTCAAAGATGGCATATATTCTGATTGCCCTGTTCCCCAGTCAGCCCTCCCTTCTGTCACCCCACTCTCCCACATCCACTCTTCCCTTACTTTCTTGTAGGGCAAGATAGATTTTTATGCCCCATTGCCCGTATATCTTATTTCCCAGTTGCATGCAAAAAAACTATTTTTTGAACACCTCCTTTTAAAACTTTGAATTCCAAATTCTCTCCCCCCTTCCCTCCCCACCTACCCTCCCTAGGCAGGCAAGCAATTCAACATAGCCCACATGTGTATCATTATGTAAAACCCTTCCACAATACTCATGTTGTGAAAGACTAACTATATTATGCTCCCTCCTATCCTGTCCCCCTTTATTCAATTTTCTCCCTTGACCTTGTCCCTTTTCAAAACTGTTTGCTTTTGATTACCTCCTCCCCCTATCTGCCCTCCCTTCTGTCATCCCCCCTTTTTTATCCCCTTCCCCCTTCTTTCCTGTGGGGTAAGATACCCAATTGAGTGTGTATGTTATTCCCTCCTCAAGTTAAATCTAATGAGAGCAAGATTCACTCATTCCCCCTCACCTGCCCCCTCTTCCCTTCCAACAGAACTGCTTTTTCTTGCCACTTTTATGCGAGATAATTTACCCCATTCTATCTCTCCCTTTCTCCCTCTCTCAATATATTCCTCTCTCATCCCTCAATTTATTTTTTTTAGATATCATCCCTTCATATTCAACTCACCCTATGTGCTCTGTCTATATATATATTCTCTTCAGCTACCCTAATACTGAGAAAGGTCTCATGAATTACATACATCATCTTTCCATGTAGGAATGTAAACAAGACAGTTCAAATTTAGTGAGTCTCTTATGATTTCTCTTTCTTGTTTGCCTTTTCATGCTTCTCTTGATTTTTGTGTTTGAAAGTCAAATTTTCTATTCAGCTCTGGTCTTTTCACTGAGAAAGCTTGAAAGTCCCCTATTTTATTGAAAATCTATATTTTGCCTTGGAGCATGATAATCAGTTTTGCTGGGTAGATGATTCTTGGTTAGTCCTAACTCCTTTGACCTCCAGAATATCATATTCCAAGTCCTTTGATCCCTTAATGTAGAAGCTGCTAGATCTTGTATTATCCTGATTGTGTTTCCACAATACTCAAATTGTTTCTTTCTGGCTGCTTGCAGTATTTTCTCCTTGATCTAGGAACTCTGGAATTTGGCAACAATATTCCTAGAAGTTTTCTTTTTGGGATCTTTTTCAGGAGGTGATCTGTGGATTCTTTCAACTTGTATTTTACCCTGTGGCTCTAGAATATCAGGGCAGTTCTCCTTGATAATTTCTTGAAAGATGATATCTAGGCTCTTTTTTTGATCATGGCTTTCAGGTAGTCCAATAATTTTTAAATTATCTCTCCTGGACTTATTTTCCAGGTCAGTGGTTTTTCCAATGAGATATTTGACATTGTCTTCCATTTTTTTCATTCCTTTGGTTCTGTTTTACAATATCTTGATTTCTCATAAAGTCACTAGCTTCCACTTGCTCCAATCTAATTTTTAAGGTGGTATTTTCTTCAGTGGTCTTTTGGACCTCCTTTTCCCTTTGGGTAATTCTGCCTTCCAAGGCATTCTTCTCCTCATTGGCTTTTTGGAGCTCTTTTGCCATTTGAGTTAATCTATTTTTTAAGGTGTTATTTTCTTCAGTATTTTTTGGGTCTCCTTTAGCAAGTCATTGACTTGTTTTTCATGGTTTTCTCACATCACTCTCATTTCTCTTCCCAATTTTTCCTCTACTTCTCTTACTTGCTTTTCCAAATCCTTTTTGAGTTCTTCCATGGCCTGAGACCAATTCATATTTTTCTTAGAGGCTTTTGATGTAGGCTTTTTAACTTTGTTGACTTCTTCTGGCTGTATGTTTTGGTCTTCTTTGTCACCAAGAAAAGATTCCAAAGTCTGAGTCTGAATCTGAGAGCATTTTTGCTGCCTGTTCATGTTCCCAGCCAACTACTTGACCTTTGAGCTTTTTGTTGGGGTATGACTGCTTGTAGAGTGTACTTTGTCCCAAGCTTGAGGGGCTCTGCTGCTATTTTCAGAGCTAGTTCTACACAGCAATCTCTGCCACACCAGCACTCCTTCTGCCCCAAGAATCGCCAACCAGGGTTGCAGCCCAGATCCAAGCAGGCTCTGCATTCCTGCTCTGATCTGCCACTTAATTCCTCCCACCAGGTGGGCCTGGGGCCAGAAGCAACTGCAGCTGGAACTCTGGAAGCAGCCTTAGAGCTGCACCACCTCCACTGCCCATGGGGTGGTGGCCAACCACAAACTTCTTTCACTCTGTCCCCCGCAGTTTTTCCCACTAAGCTGCTCTGTTGTCTTTGGCATTTATGGGTTGAGAAGTCTGGTAACTGCCCCAGCTCATTGATTCAGGGTGCTACACCTGTTCTGCCTGGCTCCTGGTCTGGTTGGTCATGGTGGGGCTCATGCTGGGCTCTGGTCTGCTCCCAGCTCGGCGCCATAGACCCTTCCCAGCAACCATCCAGGCTGTCCTGGGCTGGGGCCCTGCTTCCCTCTGCTATTTTGTGGGTTCTGCAGCTCTAGAATTTGTTCAGAGTCATTTTTATAGGTGTTTGGAGGGACCTGGGGGAGAGCTTAAGCAAGTCCCTGCTTTCCAACTGTCATCTTGGCTCTGTCCCCATTCACAGCATTTTTAATGTGCATGAGAGTGCTAAACTGGTGGGGTACCAGCTTGTAATGGTTCCATAGTTAGGGCAATGCTACATCTCACTTTTATGAAGTCAGAACCAGATGACTGCACTGTTTTCCTCTTCACAGATACAGCCCACTATTCATTTGTCAGTGATGGAAGGGACCAGGTTGGGCTCCTCCTTAGTCCCTGGAGCTGCCTTTGGGGCTAAATTATTGTATGGATCCAAACCATTTCTTGCAGCCTTCATAATCTCTCTCTCCAAGCCAGTAGCCTGCTCCTCATCAGAAGGAATACCTTCTCCAGTCACCATAGAGCAAGCAGTGGCCTGAGCAGGGCCATAGGCCCTTAAGGCCTAGACCACCAGTGACCCACAGTAACCTTGAAGCCATCATATCTGAGATAACTATATCAAAAGATTCTACGTATTAAACCGAGTCTGTTGCCAGTCCTCTTTTTCTTTTCTCCTTTGGATAGGAAAATGTTCATGTTGATGATGTTTGTTGGGTTCATGATAATAAAAATTCAAATAAATAATTACAATAATAAAGTTAAGTACAAATAAAATTTTTTAAGTATTGGCAAGATGAATTGAGAAAATCACTAAGTCAACAGATGCTACTGAATAGACAAAGATTCCTTAGAGTGCTTGGTAGTCTAGTACTAGCCTCTTCAGTCAAAGAGGATGATATGGTAGAAGTACTCTAAAACTTTATTATAATTTATCTGAGGGAATGCTATATCAAGGACTAGTAATTAGAAATGTTGACTAGTTAGTTTCCAAAACCTCTAAACCTAATTAGTTCTATAGTAAAGAAAAAAAGACTAATTATTACTATTCTATCCAAGTAAAGATGCAGGATGATTGAGTTCCACTTTCAAAACAAAGGTGAGGGTAGTGCTGACCATTCTTGACCATGTACCAAAAAGTAAGTAAAGGGTGCTTGTGTCTAAAATAATCATTGGTTAGTGAACATAGGTAGAATGACCGAGCAATAAACATTAAACTGTAAAGTTGAGGTTTAAAGTATCACTTCTTTTTTTTTTAAACTATAACCACAGTTTTCATATGAATGTAGGCTTGAAGAACAGTTGAACCACTGCCAAGGCTTCTCAATTTTTAAAAAAAGGGTTGGGGAGATTCTCATAAATGAAAGCCAATTGTCTATGGTGTTTCACTGTTAGCTAAGAAGTGGTGGGAACATAACCCACAAGTTTAGAAAGACAGCTTAATATGAGTGTCTGAGGGACACAAAAGAGAATCTTGTAATTTGATCTAAGATTGAAATTAGAGTTAGCTTTTGTCATGTGAGGAATCTCATTCTTGAGCAAAATGTTTTGGGTTACTTCTGGAACATAAAAGTGGAATAGAGCGAGTCCAAGATTTATTGGAAGGACTGATAAATTGTGTTAGTTAAAGGTGACCAGTTTGGGGCTTGTAACGAGGTTCATTGGTTGGTGAGTCATGCATTATTAATAAAGGCAAATAGTAGTAGTATAGATGCCATGTGTGGGGTGTGTGTGTGTACATATATATATCCATATATAATATACATATATATATATATGCATTTTCCTTTTTTTTTTTTCAAGAAAGGGGATCAAGACTACTGAATTAATTTTGGATCCTATTCAGGCTGTCAGTTGGTAGTTACTGAATGCAATTAGTACTGTGCCTGCAAGTAGGCTTATTCTAACAGTAGAAACAAATGAAAACGTTAGTATGAGAAGGGTAAAATCCAACATTCCTCTGTTCTTTAATTTATTTGAACTCTCTAGAATGTGGTATAAAGGAGAACACAAAGTGTTTTGGAATTGGATTTGTAAGCGGATTGGATCCTTTAATGAAAATTTGTTCCCTGTTTTTCTAGATACAAGGCAATGGAAAGCCATGTTTTGTTTTGGTTTTTAATTACATCAAGGTAACTTGTCAGATATAGTTCTTAAAGGATAGTACAATCGTGCTGAGACATTGGAATAGTAGGATTGGTTGAAAACAAACAAATAATTAGAGGTGGTATATTAGCAGATAGAACCAAGAAGATTGGGTTCAAATCTATCTATAGACTCTTAATAGCTGAGTGACCCTCCCCAGGCCACGCTGCTGCCTTCTCTCCAGAGGACTTTATCTATCATGCCATAGAAAGCTCTTTACCCTGAAAGCTCACTCTACCACTAGACATCTTCTTTCATTGGAGGTACCGTCCTAACCATGCAGTCGCTCCTCTTTGATTGGCAGGTTCCTCCCAGAACTTCCATTCTAAGGAGGAGGCCAAGGCCAACCACCTGGTTGGTCATTTCTCTCCAGGCTGCCCTGCTGACTCATCTTCATAGGACTTTCTTTATCCTGCCCGCGAGTCTTGGACCTTCTGTTACCTCCTTGCCCTTTTCATTTCTCTTTTATGTGTTGTCTTCCTTCCACTACAGGCAGCTAGGTGGTACAGCGGATAGAGCACCAGACCTGAAATCAGGAAGACCTGAGGTCAAATCCAGCCTCAGATGCTTACTAGCTCTGAGACTCTGGGCTGGAGAAAGAAATGGCAAACCATGTTAGTATCTTTGCCAAGAAAACCCTGAATAGGGTCATGAAGAGTCAGACTCCACTGAAAGAATGATGACTGAGCAACAGCTTCCTTCCGTTAGAATGTAAGCTCCTTGGGGGCAGGAACTGTCTTTCTTTCCACTTATGTTTGTATTCCCAGCACTTATCGTAGAGCCTGGCATTTAGTAAGGTGCCATGGTAGTAGTGCCTTGCACATATATTCCCAGTGTGTAAATTAGGTAAGTCATTAGGTAATGTGTGGATATTAGCTTACAATTAATAATAATAATTATAATGGAATGTTTCAACAATCTGGCTAGCACCTTCTGTGGGGGTATAAGATCCACCCACAGCCAGCACCCAGAAAGCTGCCAACAGCACAGGTTATTTTGATCTGCTTAACTAAGGAAAGCAAGGTGAAGGGGTTTGACAAGTTCACTTTAATTCAGCATACAAATATCATTCCCTTAGTTCAGGGGAAAAAGCCAGCACACTGAACTTCAGAGCAAAATACAAATAAATTACAAACATTAACAGACAGACCAAATACAGATTCATAGTAACCAACATCTAGGTTCAGTCCAGGAGCTCAGAACAAGGGCTGGCCCAGAGTCCTGTGCGCCACCACTGCTGTGGGTAAGAGAGCTCCAAGGAACAGACAGCCAGCCCCTGGTTTTTATATCTTTTTCAGCGTCAGGGGTGAGTCATACATGCGACTCACCCATGTCACCTAAAATCCTCACAAAGAGGCAACTTAAACCCACGTGGTCTAAAAGCCTCTGCTGTCCCAGACATGTGAACTAGGCCCTCCCTGGAGTTAGCCCCACCTTGGGCCCCACCTTAGTTGCCAATCCACACCCACTAAGGTTTTACACCTAATAGAGGTTTGGGCCTGGGGCTTAGCACCTAGTAAGGATTACTCAAAGAAAACAAAGGCCATTTTGCTTACCAACACATGGAATCATGGGTAAGATGCTTGGATTCATAGAAAACGCCTGTCAGCACTATAATTTTGAATATAAAATTGATTGTGGCAATGTGGGGAATATTGGAAGTACAAACTTAGGAACAAAAGGTAAGTATAGGTGCGATTAAAAGGAAGGAAACAAATATTTATGAAGTAACTACTCTGTGCCGGGCACCATGGTAAGCACTTCACACGTGTTATAGCATTTAATCCTCTGTAAGTACAGGGACAGCTATTACCCTCATTTTGCAGTTGAGGAAACTCAGGTAGAAAGAGGTTAAGTGACTTGCCTACAGCCATACAGCTATTAAGCTAGATTTGAACACAGGTCTTCCTTACTCTAATCCCAGCGCTATACACTTCACCAACTATCTTGTTGAAGAAGACAATAAAGGAATCACTCTAATTCATATAAAATACAGAGTGTAAAATTTTTTTGTTACCTTTGGCTTTTATATCACTTTCATTTTTTAATATGTCCTTCTCCCCTCTCCTGCCCAGAGAGTGTTCCCTTGTAATAAGAAATCATAGAGGAAACACACACACACACACACACACACACACACAGTTGAACAAAACTAGTTACCATACCCATTATCTGACAGTACATACAATGTTAACACACCTGTAAACCCCCACCTGTGTCTACTTCTTTTTAGGGGCAAAGCTTGGTTATTATGGATAGATAATGATATTTCTTATTGTCTTACAATTTACGTTGTTGTCATTATGTATTGTTTTTCATAGTTCTCTTTATTTCATAATTACGATTTCAAAAAGAGAGTTGAAACTCTGGCAGTAAAAATGAGAAAATCTCCTATGTAACTTGGCAGAATAATCATCCCAGATTCCAAAGTCCGTCTTATTGTTTCTCTTACAGCTAACTGAGAGAATAATCATACTTTTTGTGGTGATCACCAGTCAAGATGAAGTCCAAGGAAAATATGTCGTGTGTGTTTTATTCTTCCTCTGGAATCTATTGGACGTGGTTAGGTAAGAAGTCAGAATGATCTCAAAAGCCAAAGCCAAATTGCTTCATATGGGAAAAGCAGTTTTACATGCTTATGTTTGGTTATTCTGAATAGGACAGAAAAACATAACCCTTATGTGAATTATTTTATCTTGATATGAAAATGTATTTTTAGTGCTTTCTATAATGGGCATATCAGAGATAATTAAAACCTCTCAAGATATTACAAAAGCAAATCACTGCATTCAATTTTCCAGAGCAAAAGACTTGGCATGACACCAATTTGGAAAAAAAAAAAACAAAAAAACCTCACAGCTGTTGCCTAATGAAAGGCATTCCTCACTAATGCTCTGGTGCATGCGGCTTCAATAAACAAATCATGGCCTTTCATTATATGTTTCATACAGAAATGTAAAACCAGGTTTCTATTAGTTTAAAAATATTGAAAATATAATATCTCATCTTCCCAGTACAAAAAAGCCTTCTCATAGAATGGATTTATTACAAGTATTTGGGGAAAGAAAACTGAACTAGGAAAGCTGAAGCTAAATTCTTGAGCTTACCATTCATTCTCTGTGTCATCTTGAGGAAAGATACAACTTCTATGAGGCCCTGCTGCCTTATTTGTGAAATGAGATTTCACAGTGGGTCCATGAACTTGCATGGAGAAAATATTTTATAAACTGCACTTCAGTACAATGGATTGCCTTTATAATCCTGAATCAAGTCAACAGGCATTTAGGAAGTGCTTAATATATGCCAGGCACTGTGTTAAGAGTTAGGAATACAAATACAAGGAGAAAGAAAGATAGTTCTTGTCCTCAAGAAGCTTACATTCTAATGGGGGATGACAACAAGTAAAATAAAAATGGTGGGGAAGAGATGGAAGAGAAAACCTGGATAGTCAAGAATGCCTCCTGGAGAGGGAAGTAGACATGGCATCCTGGTCATCATCTTCAAAATGGAGGTTCTGGGAGGAAGCAGCCAATTATACAGAGAGGCCACAGGGGTAGCATATGAAGTCGAGGGGTAGAGGGAACTTCCAGGGGGAAGAAGTTTCTTTGGCATAGTAGAGAAAGTCCAAGAGAGTCAGGAGCATAGCCTAGAGAGATTATCAGACTGTCAAAGGGTACTATGACACAAAAAAGTGAAGAATTCTTGGACTATATCATCTCTTCTTCCAAGCCTAGACATTTAGATTCCTCTAAATACACACACACACACACACACACACATGTATAATGTGTGTACATGTATGTGTATGTATACATACACACACATATATATGTACATACATACATACATATATATAAAACTTCTTTATGCCACTGCTATTGAGACATCACCTTCTCAATAGTAGTGGCATAAAGAAGCTTTGTGTGACTCAGTTTGGAGTGGTATATAGTTAACTTTGTAAAGTAATTAGCACCTCAGTGGCCTAACAGAGTTAATGCACCTTCGACAGATAAGCAGTTTCCTTATCACTAGAAGGATTGTGTTCTAATAACAGAACAACAGTTTTTTCAAGTACCCAGTGTTAGAAATGATTATTTCTCTTATATTAATAACTAATTATTGTATTTGGATCAAGGTTTTTCCCCTTTTCTACTTCCTCATCCAGAAACCAACTAGTGTAGGAAATCTCTCTTAAAGATTTACCCAGGAAAAGAAGTAGTCAGATAGTAAAAGAAATTCTAGGTTTAGGTTAATGGGTGAATTCCTGTTCATCACGTTTACTCAGACAGGTCTGGGAAAGTGTTGATTTTGTCAGACAAGTGACATGAAAATTGATAAGTCTCTCTGACCAAGGTCTGGGCAATTCAAATTATTTGTCCCAAGACCCTCATTGTAATACAGCCCAGACTCTCATAATATTCATTCTCTCATTAATTGTTAAGAGTTGACCGACACCCTCAGGAACACCCCCTCTTCCAAGAGCATATAAACTGTGAGCCGACCACCATGAGAGGTCTTCAGCCTGAGAGAGAAGGCCAAATAACCATCTTTTTATTAAAATGCTGGCATTATTTTTTCTTTCTTTTCTTATCTTTTTTTTACTGATTCTTCATATTTTATTGTTTAAAATTTTTAGTTTTCAACATTGATTTCCACAAGATTTTCAGTTACAAATTTTCTCCCCATTTCTACCCTCCCCCCACTCAAAGATGACATATTCTGGTTGCCCCATTCCCCAGTCAGCGCTCGCTTCTGTCACCCCACTCCCCCTGCCCAGTCCCCTTTCCCCTAATTTTCTTGTAGGGCAAGATAGATTTCTATATCCCATTGCCTGTATGTCTTATTTCCCAGTTGTATGCAAAAACAACTCTTTTTTTGAGCATCCGCTTTCAGAACTTTGAGTTCCAAATTCTCTCCTCTCTTCCCTCCCCATCTACCCTCTCTAAGAAGGCAAGCAATTCAACATACATCACACATGTATGAATATGCAAAACACTTCCACAATAATCATGTTGTGAAAGACTAACTATATTTCCTTCCATCCTATCCTGTCTCCCTTTATTCAGTTTTCTCCCTTGACCCTGTTCCTTTTCAAAAGTGTTTGCTTTTGATTACCTCCTCCCCCATCTGCCCTCTCTTCTATCATCCCCCCTTTTTTATCCCCTTTGCCCTTCTTTACTGTGGGATAAGATACCCAACTGAGTGTGTATGTTATTCCCTTCTCAAGTCAAATCCAATGAGAGCAAGATTCACTCATTCCCCCCTCACCTGCCCCCTCTTCCCTTCCAACAGAACTGCTTTTCTTGCCACTTTTATGTGAGATAATTTGCCCCATTCTATCTCTCCCTTTCTCCCTCTCTCAATATATTCCTCTCTCATCCATTAATTTGATTTTATTTTTTTTAGATATCATCCCTTCATATTCAACTCACCCTGTGCCCTCTGTCTATATATGCATATTCCCTTCAACTACCCTAATACTGAGAAAAGTCTCATGAACTATAAACATCATCTTTCCATGTAGGAATGTAAACAAAACAGTTCAACTTTAGTAAGTCCCTTGTAATTTCTCTTTTTTGGTTACCTTTTCATGCTTCTCTTGATTCTTGGGTTTGAAAGTCAAATTTTCTATTCAGCTCTGGTCTTTTCATTGAGAAAGCTTTAATGTCTTCTATTTTATTGAAAATACATATTTTTGCCTTGGAGCATTATACTCAGCTTTAATATGTAGGTGATTCTTGGTTTTAATCCTAGCTCCTTTGACCTCTGGAATACCATATTCCAAGTCCTTAGATTGCTTAATGTAGAAGCTGCTGGATATTGTGTTATCCTGATTGTGTTTCCACAATACTCAAATTGTTTCTTTCTGGCTGCTTGCAGTATTTTCTCCTTGATCGGGGAGCTCTGGAATTTGGCAACAATGTTCCTAGGAGTCTTTTTTGGGGGGATCTTTTCCAGGAGGCAATCGGTGGATTCTTGCAATTTCTATTTTACCCTCTGGCTCTGGAATATCAGGGCAGTTCTCCTTGATAATTTCTTGAAAGATGATGTCTAGGCTCTTTTTTAAAAATTATCTCTCCTGGATTTATTTTCCAGGTCAGTGGTTTTTCCAATGAGATATTTCACACTGCCTTCCATTTTTTTCATTCCTTTGGTTCTGTTTTACAATATCTTGATTTCTCATAAAGTCACTAGCTTCCACTTGCTCCAATCTAATTTTTAAGGTGGTATTTTCTTCAGTGGTCCTTTGTACCTCCTTTTTCCTTTGGCTAATTCTGCCTTTCAAGGCATTCTTCTCCTCATTGGCTTTTTGGAGCTCTTTTGCCATTTGAGTTAGTCTATTTTTTAAAGTGTTATTTTCTTCAGTATTTTTTGAGGTTTCCTTTAGCAAGTCATTGACTTGTTTTTCATGATTTTCTTTCATCACTCTCATTTCTCTTCCCAATTTTTCCTCTACTTCTCTTACTTGCTTTTCCAAATCCCTTTTGAGTTCTTCCATGGCCTGAGGCCAATTCACATTTTTCTTGGAGGCTTTTGATGTAAGCTCGATGACCTTGTTGATTTATTCTGGCTGTATATTTTGATCTTCTTTGTCACCAAAAAAGATTCTATAGTCTGAGTCTGAGTCTGAATCTGAGGGCATTTTCACTGCCTGGTCACGTTCCCAGCCAACTACTTGACCCTTGAGCTTTTTCTCAGGGTATGACTACTTGTTGAGTAGAGAGTACTTTGTCCCAAGCTTTAGGGTCCAAGCATTGCTGTTTTCAGAGCTACTTCTACTCCTTCAGGGCTCCTTCAGAGCTACTTCTACCATCACCGCAAGCTCTGCCATACCAGTGCTCCTCCTCCCCCAAGAACCACCAACCAGGACTGCAACATTATTAATAAAATGATTAAATTACCTGGAAATTATGTCTCTTGAACTTTTTTAAATGCCACACCAGTCTGCTTAATTAAATCCATCTGATTCAGTCTAATTCATTTGTAAGACCCTTAAATAGCTTAAAAAGCTATTTTAGTCCCAAATCACCTGACCTATTCCTTTTGAACTTAGGGTTTCTCTGCCATGAAATCATGGAGTTTCCTACTTAGAAGAGACGTCAGCAGACTATTTAGTCCAACCTAGACCTACACAGAAGTCCTCTCTACTGAATCCCTGACAAATCTAGCCTCCATTTGAAGAACTCTACTAATGGGGAATTCATTACTTCCTGAGGTAGCCACTCCCACTTTTGAACAGCACTGGTTATTATAAAGTTTTCTTACATATCCAACTTCATTCTGAATGCAGCTTCCAAATATTGCTTCCTGAGGCCAAGCAGGACAGGTCTGATTCCTCTTCTCTGTGACAACCCTTCAGATGCCAGAAGCTGACAATTACATCCATCCTTGGTCTTCTCTGTTAAATATAGCTTGTTCTTTCAATCCATTCGTCAGATAGTATGCGCTTTGTTTCCCTCACCATGGTTGTTAGCTTCTTCTGAATCTGATCCTGTCAATATCCTTTCCTGTTCTTCTCAGATCCTTCGCTTGCTAGATCTCAAATCAATTCCACTGTTTGAGGTCAAAACTATTCTGTCTTGCAACCAACCAAACCTCCAACTGTTTATCGCCTTCCTTGGCATTCTACTTATAAAAATCTAGTCCCTTTCTTTTCTAGGTACAGAGCCCCATGAATTCCATTTGTTTTTAAATCTGCTCTAGTTTTTAAGCTCTTCTTTAAGTAATATACCCATGGTCAGCTACAGTATTCTCTTTTGGCTACATAAGCAGTCTTAAAAGCTATATATCAATGTGCCAACCTTTTTGTACACACCATGTTACCACCCTTTCCTATCTTTTCTGGCAGATTACTCTGTCTCTCTACTCTTCAGTCTGTCTCTATCTACTGGTTCCTTCCCCGTTGCCTGCAAATATGCCCAAGTTTCCTCCATCCAAGTGTAAAAGAGGAGTCAACCCCTCCCCCCATTGGGTTCTGATGCCTTGACTAGGTACAAACACATTTTTAATTGAATCCAAAAATCAGAAGAACTGAGGGAATAGCACTCATGCACTTTCTTTTATCAATCAAAGCCACTGTGTGAGACATTGGGTCATGCCCTCAGCACTTTATATAAAAGGGAGAAACTCTCAGAATACAGGAAGAAGTGATTCTGAGCACCTGGTTTTGAGAGGTTGGGGTAAACATAGAGCAAGAAACTACGTGGACCTTAGGGGCTACTATATTGGCCCCAGGCTTAGAATGACTCAATTGTTGTAAAGCGTATTACATATTTTGAAAAACGTAGCCCTTCACTAGACCCTACTATCCCCACAAGTTATTATCATATATGGCTCCGCCCTTTCTCAGTCAAACTCTTAGGCAAAGCTATCTAAATACATTGGCTGCTATTTCTCATCTCTTGTTCCCCTGGGTGTTGTCTCCCTGTTCTTGACCACCATTTCCAGAAAGCTCCAGTCATTCTTTACTTCACTCTTTCCTCTCTGGCCACCCCCTATAAAGCCCCTAATGCCAATGGCCTGGTCTCCAAGCAAGTACCCTTTCCTCCCCATCAATCTTTCCAGTTTTGGAACCAAGATCAAATCAAGTCCTGACGATATGCGTCAATATATTCCCTTACGGCCCAATTCACCGTCTCTATACAGCGCCTCTCCCTGGCCACCACTCTCTTACATCTCTTGTTTCCCCCGTTGGAATGTAAGTTACTTGAGGGCAGGGACTCTGCTTTTATTTTTGTATCCCTCATCTTTAGCATTGTATTGAGCATGCATAGTAAGCAGCTATGTGGGAGAGAGGATGGAGTGCCAGGCCTGAGGCCAAGAAGACTCATCTTCCTGAGTTCAAATCTGTGTGACCTTGGACAAGTCACTTAACCCTGGTTGCCTCAGTTCCTCATCTGTAAAGTAAGCAGGAGAAGGACATGGCAAACCACTCCAGTATCTTTGCCAAGAAAATCCCAAATGGGGTCACAAAGAGTCGCATATGACGGAAATAATTAAACAACAGTAACAGTAAGTAAGCACTTAATGAATAGTTTTTTTGTTCATTTGTTCAATAATAGCTTACATTTGTAATTAGTTAAATTAAGGCATTCTTATCAAATTTTTGAGTGACATGAGGTTGGAAGAGATAATTACTTTAGAGGATGATACAATCAGGACACAAAAGTATCTGAACAATCCAGAAGGATGGATTAAGCTTAATGTGATGAAATTTAACAAAGATAAATATAAATTCCTATTTTAGACTTAAAAAAATTAACCACATAAGCAAGGATTGAAGAGATGTGGTTAGAATATAGCTCACATGGAAAAAACCCTGAGAATCTTAGCATATTGAGAATTCAACATGAGTCAGCTATATGATACGGCAATCAGAAATGTCAATGTGCGTTAATGGTAACACACTGTCCAGAACAAGGGGGATTGGGTCCACATCTCGTGGAGTGGTCAGTGTGGGGCAGTGGTTTAGTCACTGAGCCAACTAGCATTTATTAAATACCTACTATGTGTGTAAAGATACAAAGACAAGGAAGCTAATTCCTCTTCACATGGAGCTCGCAGTCTAATCACATGAAACAACTGTGGATGAACAGCATTCGGGATTCCCTCAGGGGGAAAGCACTAAGATTAAGGAAGAATGGGAAAGGCCTCTGGTAAAAGATGGGACTTTAGCTAAAATGTAAAGAGAGCCAAGGAAACCAGGAAGTGGAGATGAGGAGAGAGAGTGTCCTAGACACGGGGGACAGCCAGTGAAAACATAGTTGGGAGATGGAAGGTTATAAGGGAGGAATAGAAAAGAGACCAATGTCACTGGATAATTGGAGAGGAACAAAGGGTATAAGGACTTTAAATGTAGGAAGAGGTCACATTATGAAGGTCTTTAAAAGCCAAACAAAAGCTTTCATATTTGATATTGGAGATAATGGGACACTGGAGTGACTGAATAGTGGGATGGCATGGTCAGATTGGCACGTTAGGAAGATCAGTTTGACAGCCCAGTGGGGGATGGACTGGAGTGGGAAGAGATTTGAGGTAGGGAAACCAATCAGCAGGCTATATTGCAATGGCCCAGGCTTGAAGTAAGGAGGACCTGCATGAAGGCAGCTGAAGCAGGTGCTGTGGAGTGCTTAGAGCTTGGTCAGGCATTGAAGACAGCAGGGTCACCCAGTGTATCCTGGGCCATCACCAGTTGTCTCGACTCTTGTCCTGCCACTGGACTTTGATGACTTAGGAAGAGAGAGTGAGGCTGATAACTTTGTGTAATGCTGCCTCACTTAAATCCAATCCATGCACAACTGGAAGCGTCATGCATGATGTCATTGGTCCTCTTCGAAAACGAAGGAGGGACAGCGATGAGAACCTGCATCATGTCTCAAGAAAGTTGGTAAACATAAAGCATATTTATTACCATTCAATCATCATTGAGTTGTTGACTTTGACTGACCTATTTGTGTGAGTCAAGAAAAATGTAATCAGGATGGTGAGGGAAGCTAAAAGCCTATGTCATGATGTCAAGGAACTGGAAATGTTTCAAGAGAAGGGGGAGGCAAGAGGGTACCGTGTCAACTGTCCCAAGTACATAAATGGCTGTCCTATGGAAGATAAATTAGACTTACTTTGTTTACTCCAGAAGGCAGAACCAGAAACAATAGGTAGGTAGCCAAGAATCTGATTTTGACTGGATAAAAGAAAAAGCTTTCCAACCATCAGAGCTGTCAAAAAAGAAAATAATGAGTAGTGGATTTCCTATCCCTGGAGGCCTTTAAGATAAGAGTAGATGACACTTTTTCAGAGACTTATAGATTTTTCATATGTAGGTTAGACCAAATGACATCTGATGTTACCTCCAACCATAAGATTTTATTCTTCTCTTTGGTTCTGTTATTGTAGTGCTTTGTAAGGTACCTTACATACATTTATCTCAATAATTTTAAAAATTAACTACTTTACTAGGACCAACATTAAACATTAGTGCAAGTCAGTCAATATGCATTTATTAAACTCCATATATGTGACAGGCACCATGCTAAATGCTGGGGATACAAAGAGAGGCAGAAAATAGTCCCTGTCCTTAAGAAGCTCACAATCTAATGGGGAAGACAATAAACAAATAAATATATACAAACAAGGTATATACAGGATAGATAGGAAATCAAAAAAGAAAAGGCACTAGAATGAAGAAGGATTAGGAAAGACTTCCTATAGAAGGTGGAACTTAAAGGAAGCCAGGGAAGTCAGGAGGCAGAAATGAGCAGAGAGAACATTTCAGGCATAGGGGACAGTCAGAGAAAATGTCTGGAGCCAAGAGATGGAGTGTTTCATTTATGGAACTGCAAGGAGGCCAGTGTCACTGGATTGAAGAGTACGTGGGGTAGATGTAGCTAAATAGAGGATAGATTGGAGTGGGGAGAGATTTTTGACAGGCAGACCCACCAGCAGGCTATTGCAGTAGCCTCACTATGAATGATGAGAACCTGCACTAGAGGAGTGACAGTATCAGGGCAGGGTGTATTTGAGAGATGTTTCAAAGGTAAAATCAACAGATGTTGACAAACAGATTGGATATGGGGGTTTGGAGGTGGGTGTTTTGTGGTGAGAGATAGTGAATTGAGTTTAGATGTTTAGATTGTAAGCCTGGGAGACTGGGAGGATGGTGGTACCCTCAGCAGTAACAGGAAAGTTTGGAAGGGTTAAAGGGAAAGATGGTGAGTTCATTTCTGAATGTGCTGATTTTAAGGTGTCTACTTGACGTCCAGTTCAAGATGTCTGAAAGGCAGTTGGAGATGTGAGACTAGAGGTGACCAGAAAGGGTAGTGCTAGACACGTAGATTTGAGAATCATCAGCATAGAGATGATAATTAAATTCATGGAAGCTGATAAATTAAGTTCGTATGGAGGGCTTGGTACAGTGCCTTGTCAAATACCAACAGTTAGTAGGCACAACCAGTAAAAGTAACCATACTTGCTTAATAACTAATTGTATTTAAATTAGTTTATTTCAGTGCATAAAATACTATGCTGCTTTCATTTTCTCTACATCCATATCAGGATTCTCTTTCCATTCATTCACATTCACTTTCTTCATATGATCCTTGTTAACATGCATTTCATCCATCCGGTTCAGTGTTACATCTCTTTGCACTATTTTATCTCATTTAATCTTTATAGGAGAAACAGTAAGGTGTAATGAACAGAGAACCAGCAGCAGTCAGAATACCTGGCTTGCCTCTAAGTCCCTATGAATTCTAGAAAGACTAAGCTGCAGCCAAGTTACTGACCTGTTCTAGGAGAAGTTTCCATAGTAGGAGTTCCCTAAACTAATGAAATAAGGGTTCCAGATGGGAAAAAAAGCAGCAACAACACCTGCCCCTCTCCCTGCCCACACAAAATAACACAAACAACAACAAAAACTCTTTCATGTTAGAGAGGAGAAAACCAAAGCTAACAGAGGCGAAAGGACTGGCCAGCCACACTACTACCACACTCAACGGTGGATTGGAGTCTGTGTCTTACAGCCTCAAATCCAGGTCCTTCATTGGTGTTTCCCAAGGTTATGTGGCTTGCAAAAATAGGTCAGTCTCATAGAATCTTTCTTTGAATTATTATCCAATAATGTGGCTAATAATAACTACATACCTACACAATAACTACAATAATATAATAATAACTATGCAACTGTGAATGTTGAAGAAAATTTGGAGATGTGTAGAGAGAGAAAAGGCTTGATAGCAATAAAAAATAGGAATACCTAAATTGTGGTAGTTTTAGTCACTGCCATTCATGACATTTCAGATGGGGATCTGACTTAGCTTCATTCATGCCATTATAAACATTAGAGACTTCTTCAATGTTTATGTATTTTCTCCATGTATCCCAATTATGAGAAATAGTAAGTCCCCCCTTTTATATGCTAGTAGTGTATTCCTCTTTTTAGCCTTTTTTTGCCTCCTCTTCAAACCCCAGAACCTCTGCTTTTCTTATTTATGTCTCTCAATACCCTTGGAAGACATTAAGGTCCTGAAAGGACAGTAATTTTGTTCTCCGCCCCCCATTTAGAATGAGAACACTACCCCATCATACAGTTCATGCCAATTCCTCAAATAAATTTATCTTTCTAGGTTTCTCTGGACTCTTGTGTTTGTATTTCAAAGATTCTAGTAAGCTCTGGTCTTTTCATCAGTGTAACAACAATGTGGCTTGCTGCTACTGTGGCTGTGTAGGACCAACAACACTAGCACACAGAAGGGCTGCCAGCACAGATTCTTTGATCAGCTTTTCTGAGGAAAGCAACTTTAAGGGGTTAACAATCTCACTTTAATCAAACATATATATATTCATTCACTTAATTCAGGGATACAAGTCAGCACTCAGAACTTCAGAGCAAATAAAACAGAAATTGCAAACATACATTACGTAAACAGAGCAAATAACACAAACCAGTCTATCCATAGCAATACATAGTTACCAGAGAAGCACCAACATCTGGATTTTCAAGCTGGGGGGCTCTTAACAATGGCTGCCCAGAGTCTCATCTAGTGGAATCACAGGACACTCTTCCAGTGAGTGAGGACCCCAAATAAAATGCTAACCTCTGAGTTTATATACCCTTCTTAGGCCCAAGCCACCCCCCACCTCCACCAAGGCTCCACAACTAATCAGCAAAAGCCTGTGGGCCTGGGGATTCACATCTAGTTAGCAAAAGGATGTGGGCCTGGGGCTTAGCACCTAGCAAGACTTAATCAAAGGCACTTGATTACTTTAGCATTCTAAAAGAGAAAACACTAAAAAAAAAAAAAAATCCCACCTTAATTACCATTACAATCAGAAATGCTTGAAGGATTTCTGTTCCATTAAAGATGCACCACCCCCACCTTAGCATGATATTTAGCTTTGCAGGGTAAGTTATTCTTGGTTGTAAGCCTACATCTTTTATCTTTTGGAATATTACATTCTAAAATCTCCTTTAGTTTTTAGTAGAAGCTGACAATTCTTGGGTGATCCTGACTGTAGCAGTTCAGTACACAAGCCACTTATGGATGTTTGCAATACTTTTTCTTTGATGTGGGAGTTCTAAATTTTGGCTATGACATGCCTGGACCTTATCATTTTGGGGATATTTTCAGGAGGTAATTTGGTAGATTCTTTCTATGCTGTACTTCTAATAGATCTTAGCAGTTTCCATTTGCGAGTTCATGAAATATACTACCCAGGCTTTTTGTTTCTTGTTTGATTCTTATGTTATATCTCGACCTGTTTTCTAGGTCAGTTGTTTTTTATACCCTGCTCCTTTAATTTTCTCTTCTTTCTCCTCTTTTGCCTTTGTTCTATTATTCTTGCTGTTTCATGAAGCCATTGGTTTCTGGTTAGTCAATTCTAACTTTTAGGAATTCCATTTCTACGATAAGGTTTACTGGCTTTCTCTTCTCAGCTATTTTCCTTCCAATTATTTCCTTGAGCTTTTATTTAATTTTTTACCTCTTGCTTCTTTTCTTAAAGATATTCATGTAATTACCGTGGAAATATTTACCTTTGAGTCTCTGCTCCCAATTCTCATGGAGCAAGAGATGCAATCATTTTCTATACTGGCTGGTGTTTATTTTGTTTCATTCCTCCCTCCAGCTTTAATTCTTGAATTAGGGCTTTGTGCCCCCAGTTGGACTTTTTTTGGGGGCAGGGGAGGTCAGCCCTATCACGGTCTCACCATGGATTCCCAGGGTTTTTGTACTAAATTACTGAGGCTAGCCCCCCAATCCCCGTATGTTTGAGATTCTTTGGCATCTCAAATTGAGTGTTAGTGACCTCAGATAGTCTGGGCCAGGGCTGTCTCAGTCTGCAAACTGTAGCACTGTCCTAGGTGGTACCACACTAGTCACTATCTGCTGCTACTCTTCTGAGCTTCCAAGAACCCCACCTTGGGAATGTGTGCCCAGCCTAGGGCTTTTTCAGTCTGGGAGGCTACATGCATCCCAACTTTGGTTGTTCTGGTCCTCATTTTGCTGAAGTTGGTCCTTTCCCAGTGGGCTTTTGACTGACTTTTTATACAGTTCGGTTTGGAAGAAGTCATTTTCTGTAGTTTCTCGTAAACCTTCTTGACCATTATTCGATCTGATACAAATTTCAGGGTTTTGCTAGAACTGGTGTGCGGAAATTAGACAGCCTGCCTCTTGCTGCCTAAGGCAGCAGTCTTGTCTGGAAGCCTAAGCCCTGTTTAAAAGTTATGGGTTTTAGCCAATAGAACATGAATGTAAATTGAGGGGGGGAAAAAAACCTCATTTATGTTCTATCATTTTCTTATTGTCAATTATTTCAAAATAAGTATATCCATCCTTGTAGAATGATCAAAAATAAGGGCAGATATGTTCACAGCAAAAGAAATAGATTTTGTTTAATTTCAGTGATGTCTATACGTAACAGAATGAACTATAGCTGAGCAAAATTGATATTTCTTAATGTATCAACACAAGTTAAAATTAATAGAAAAGAAAGCAACATATTCCAATCACATGGTAGATTCAACAAAGTAGCAAAATGTTTCCTTATCCCTTTATTCCCCCCCCACCCCCGCCCCCACCATGGGGACCTAGCCAGTTGAGTAACAACCCATCCTCTCCCTCTCTCTCTTCCTCTCCTTCTCCTGTCCAGAGGAAGGGAAATTTTGATGGCTGAAAGCTGCCCAGTTAACTTGGGGTTTACTGGCTAGATCTCTCTCCCTTCCTTCTTTTCTTCCTTCCTTCCCAACCCAAAATATGTTATAACCGTACTTTTTCTTTTCAGGTATACATATAGCATGTTATCTGTAGTGGGAATTTACTACCACATTTTGACGTGGCTCAGTCAAACTCTCTGGATGTTCATCTACCCTCTCTGTGTTCTTGCTGAAGGTAAGGAAGGAAACAGTGGTTCATTTTATCAACATTTTTCTTGGTGCAGTCTAGTTATCATAGTTGAATAAATTTTTTTTAAAAATCAGACAGTGTTTGGCCAACACTTCTTTCATTCAGCCCCATCTGTCCTGGCACATTCCTTATCTTGTTTTAATCTTACCCAGATTCCTTGGTACTGCCAGAGACAAATTGCTTTCCAATAAGCAAAATCATAGCTTTTTATCATCTCAACTTTGTACAATCACCTATGTTTAAGGTAAATGCCACTTTCATACGAACAGCCAAATTAACTCCATTTGTAAAAATCTAAGGACTACAGGTGTTACATAGAAATACCAGATATCATGCTTTTTGTGCATTTCAATACATTAAGGATATCTACGTTTAGGAAGGCAACATTATAGAATGGATAGAGTGCTAGTGTCAGTCAGGAAGACCTCGGCTCAAATTTCATCTCTACCCCTTCCTTGTCACATTATTTTGGGCAAATCACTTAACTCCTTATTTTTCTCATCTGTGAAATGGAAATAACAAATTCGATAGCAATGCTCTTACAGGATTATCGTGATGTTTCTCTAGAAAGCCTCTCTCACAGACTCTGATGTTACTGTACCTTTAAGAGAAGAAGTAGAATCTTGAGGATTGACAATTTAATTGACTTCTTGAGAGAGAGTTTAATTGTCATGGCTAAGGGAGTCTGTGAAAGAGACTGATGACTAAGAGAACTGTTTTCCTGAAGAAACTTAGAGAGACTGCAGTTAATTGTCACAGAGAGTCTGTGACTGACTTGGTGGGTTGTGTCTTCCTTGAGGGAATCTGTTAGAGACTGAGTGAGAACTGAGTTGAACTCTTATTCTGTAGAGCAGATACCCTGAGAATTCTGGAGACATTTTGACAGCCATCTAAATAGACCTGAATTGTTGGACTGTGATTTCAGTGTCTGTGGAAGAATCAGAAATTCAAGAGAATGGTTAGCTGTGACTGTGATCTCATAGTCAATTTGCTGTTGAAGTGTGAGAGTATATGTGTGTGTGTGTGTGTGTGTGTGTGTGTGAGAGAGAGAGAGAGTCGGGGGGGGGCAGCGAAAGAGGGAAAGAGGGAGAGAGGGAGAGAGTGAAAGAGAGAGAGAGAGGGAGGGAGAGAGAGACAGAGAACGAGCAAATTAAACTAAAAACTACACCAAGACTCTGGGGGGCAATTTACATATGTATGTATATACATACATACACATAGCCCACGTGTGGCCTCAGTCTCCACTCATGTTTTAAATCTGGCCTCTTAACTGACTCTTAATTCATGTCGGAGCCTCCTGGTAGATATTGACTCATATTTACCTTATTATTTAATACACAAAATATCTACCTTTCTGTTAGGTGTGATCCACAATCCTTCATAATCTTCTTTAATTTATGATTCTGTAAGTTGTAAATTTCAAGATTCCAAAAACCATCACCTGAAAATGAGCTGATGACCATAATGTTCTACAGCCTTCATTAATCCGGTCATTTCTCTGTTTTCAGTACGTCCTCTGAATAGTGCATGTCTTTCCTCAGCATTTTATCTGAGACATGAGTTTCTTTACAAATAGATTCTATCGGTGTTCTGTACACAATTGTCCTTTTTCTGCCCCTTTTCAGCAGCCACATTGTTTGCATATGAAAGGGGTGATATCTTACATATCCTTACTGAACGACAGATTTTTCTTTTTCAATAAAGTCAGAGTTAAATAATTGAGATAGTTCACCAGACTATTGCTTTAGAGCTAGAAATCAGAGGCTATCAAATTCAAGCCTATCATTTTTTTTAGGTAAGGAAACTGAGGCACAGAGAAGTTAAATGATTTGCCCAGGATTACCTAGATAGTGAGTGGCCGGGACAGATTTGAACCCAGGTTTTCCCAACTCTCCAGAACCATGCTGTCTTTCAGGTTCTTAATTTGTGGTAATTAATTAGGTAATACAAAACATTCCTATTCTTCTTCCTCTTCTTCTTCTGTCGCTACACATCCTTGCCAATACTACTCTGTGACTTTTTCTACTACAACTTGGTAGACTTCAATTAGCTGTCACTGAAAAATCTATCACCCTGTGCCTAACCTAGTGTAGATCCTGCACTCAGTTGGCACTGAGAAACCAGGGTTGCTTTTATGCAGCAGTGAATCAGAGTAGTGGGAAGTTGCTTCTTAAATCATAGAAAATATCTGAAACAATGCAAATCTTATCAACTTGAAAAATAAGGTATAGCATCCAAAACTTGAAATGTGACAGCTATAGTTAAATATCTGAGGGGGTAAGAGGGCAGCAGAAAGTGTGCTGAATCTGACAGAAGACTCTCCCTCTTTTCTCACCAAGCCGAGTCAGGAAAACCTGAGTTCAAATGTAACCTCAAAAACATACTAGATATGTGACCCTGAGCAAGTCCCCTAACTTGTTGGCCCCTGTTTCCCCATCTGTAAAAAGGGGATAATAGCACCTACAACCCAGGGTTGTTGTGAGGATCAAATGAGGTAATAGTTGTGAAGTGCTTAACACGGTGACTGGCACACAGTAGGTTCTATACAAATGTTAGTCATCGTTATCAATTAATTTAAGCGCTTATTTATACAGACAAAATAGAGCAGCAGATATGAAACAATAAGCATTAATATGCTACCTCTTTTTTAAAAAAAAAAACAACCAAGATAGAGTTTGATAAATCAGTGGTTGATTTGCCAAAGCACTGAGCTGCTTTACTGAAATTTTTAAAAATCCTTTTTCTTTGTAGTCTCCTACCATACTATGCAGACATGTCAAGTACAGGTACTTTAACGTGATTTCTTTTCTACATTAACAGCATTTGTCAGCTACGAATCATTGCCTTATTTTGAAACCTTTGGTACTTACTCCACCAAACTGCCCTTTGACTTATCAATATATTTTCCGTATGTTTTAAAAATATACCTCGTGGTGCTTTTTGTAGGTAAGTTTTTCTCATTTTTTTTCCTCTGTCTTGCTGAGAGGTTGGGTTGTTTTGGGTGGGAGAGAAGTTTAAAAATATTTTTAATTCATGGGCAATTTGGTCAAGGTAGGAGGTGAGTGTTCTTTCAGGGAGAGAGTAGGATAATGGCATCTATTCCAATGCTTCACCAAATAGCATGAAAAGTTTGAATGCTCTGGCTGGGCAACCAAGGTAAATTCCTGTCCTGGCAAAGCAGTTCTCAACTTCAGCTGCCTGTGCAATCCCACAAAATGTCATTTTAATGATCTCTAGAAGCCCAAATATACCCACCATCTCAGAGATAAGAATATTATTCCTATGGAGAACAGACGAATGTTACATTTGGGTAGAGGGAGGAAGCTATCCCAAATAGGGGAGGAAAAGAAATGCTTAGCCCATTTGGATGTATCACTAGATGGGGGAAGGGAGTGGATTTCCCCACTCGCAGAAAGTCTTGTGAAAATTTCTGCTGTAGGCTAGCATCAACTGAGAGAGAACCACAGTAACAGCAGGATAACATCATGGAAGCACCTATGCTGTCTTTTAGAGCTCTTTCAAGACAATATGAATACTCAATCTTCTTTGCCTTTGCTGTTTCCCTCCCAAATCAGGCATGTATTTTACCTATGATCACCTCTACTCGGAAAGAAAAAATATCCTCAGAGCCTTTCATGTCAAAGAGAAGAAAAACTAAGGCTTTGTCATGAAGACCGTCTTGTGCAATATGCTGCTGCTAACATGCCATGTGAAGTACTTAGATTGAAAAAATGCCAAATGTTTGAAAAATAGCTAATATTTTTCTTAACTTGGAATGAAATGGAAATCCTTCCAAGGGCCCTGGGCATTCAAATATGGTTGTTCTCTGTTTCATACACATTTTGCATCTAATATATGCTTCCTGCCTCACCACCACTGTGGAGTTCTGCTGTTGTTGAAAGTTATATAGGATATTTTTGTAGAAGCTTGTTTTTTTTTTCCCCTTATAAACAACTGGAATAAATTCAACTGGAATAGAGTCTCAATTCATTTTTGAAAGAGAGTCTAGTGGCCTAAATTACTTCCAGTTATATACATTTTTTTCTTTGCATTTTTTTTTTCTTGTCTGAGTTCTCAAAGTAAAAACATAGAGTCGGGCCAAGTTGAGAGCCAATATATATGGAAGACATTCATGAAACATATCCTGCTCTTGCCTACTTTATGGATGTGTTTCAAGTTTTCCACAGCTAGTAATCTAAACTCCTATCGGTATTAAATTCACCTGGAAAAGGCTATGCCATGCAAAAAGAGCAAAACTCTTTAATTTCCTTCTCCACAGAACTAAAAGTTATTTAGGGCTAATATTTTGAAGAGGATATCTAATTAGCCTTGAAATTTTGTCATTTCAGTAAGACACAAATGCTACATCTTGTTATATCATGTCATGATACCTAAGTACCACCTACTACAATATTGATTTTTTTCCCTTTTTTAGAAAAGGAAAATCAGTTCTACTGAATGAAATATTTGACAAGAAATAAGCAATTATGCATATGCAATCAAAGGTACTTGATTTGGTGTTTGTCAACTTTCAGAGTTTTGCCAGGAATTTTCAAATATTAAATAATCACCTCATTTAAGATAGCATGATGTTGTCTGTTTCATTTTTCCAAATCAATAAAATAAAATTTAACAAATGACAAAAGGAAAAAGGGGGCTCTAGTTACTTTGTAGGACTCAAATCCCTTCTCTGGCCAATCCCTATGGGTTCAGCGATCACTTCTACCATTGACTACTCAAACTATAGATCTAGCCTCCATCTCTCTTCCATGATCTAGTCCCAAATTTCCAGGTGTGTGCTAGACATATTAGCATGGGGAATGGTACTCATTTCAGAAAATCATGTGTTTGAAATACCAAAGGAATATGAATGTGCCTTTGGCAGTTCAAACTCATGAGAGTTGGACAGCCAATGCTGAACTTCTCATCTTCTCCCATACGTCTTTCTATCCTTTCTTTCAACTTCCATATTTATATTGGTAGCATTAACATCTCTGTCTTCCTAGTTCAAAAGAAAGCCATCATTTTGACTCTTCCCTTTTCTTCATCACCCCCATCCCACCAGTTATCTTATTGGTTATACTGCCAAACCTCTCTGGCTTCCTCCACTCTGTCACTATCCAGGTCATGCCTCATTAGCCTGGATTACTTTAACAGCCTCCTACCTGGTCTCTACACCTCCAGTTTCTTCCTTCTCTACTCCTTCATGGCAAAATACTCCTCCTAATATAGGGATAGAGACTGGATGGATGAATTCATAGATATAAGGAACTCTCTAGTGAGGAAGTCAGCATTTTATCTGTAATTTGTATCCTTAAAGAGCCACCTAGAGAATTGTAATTTAAGTGACTTGTCCAGGGTCACACAGCTCCTACAAGGCAGAAGCAGGTGATGAACTCAGGCTTTCTAGCTTAGAGGCCAGCTCTCTATTACTAGACCTAGCTGCCTCTCCTTTCTAATATGCCTATCTATATAGATTTTTATGGTATTTTATACTATATATAGTTTTTATAGTATTTTTGAGAAATTATGTGAAATCTAGAAAGCGCCATAATAGATATAAGCTGTTAATCTACACTTCCGATCCTACTATCCTTCTGCTCAAAAGCCTTCACTGACCCCAATTGCCTATAAGGTAAGATACAAGCTTTTTATACTAGTATTTCAGATCCTCGACAATTTGACTCAACAATCTTACTAACTTTTTCACCCTACTCCTTTTTCACACATTCTACATTCCAGCCAAACTAAGCTATTTGCTATTTCCACGTCTTATTCTGCCTTCTTCTGTCTCCATGCATTTGTGTGTCATTACCTCATGACTTAAAATGAACAAAGCTGATTCCAGACCATGGACTGAATTATCATCTAGAACTAACATGATCGAGACTCACTGAGTTAACACTATTATTTCAAGGGGAAGTAGTTGGACAGAATGTATTCATAGCTCCACTTCTCCTTGTATGCAGTTTTGAGGGAACATTTTACCAATAGTTCACTTCATAAACCAGAGTCCTTTCAGAAATATCCAGCTTCTAGAAAAGCCCAAAGACAAATAAATTCAAATTCATTTAATCTTGTAATGGAGTGAAACATGGAGTTCAGACCTTTAGATAGTCATTGTTGAGAAAAAAAGCAAAATGGATGTGACCTGAATATTAAAGATATATAATATTAGAAGAGAACCAGACTAGAAGAGCACTTTCTTTAAGGGCTATGCATAGAGGGTAAATCTTTAACCAGATAAAATGTAGAAACCATTATATGAAATAAAATCATTTCAATTATATGTATGAGGATGAATGTCTTTTGGACAAACAAAATTAACGCAATTAGTATAAAAAGGGAAGCTGCGAACTGCAGAAAAACTCTATCAAATATTGCTGATATCCAAGACATATGGGCAACTAACAAATATATTAAAACAAAAGCCATTCCCCAATAAAGAAGTGGTCAAGATATGAACATTCCTCAAAAAATCTATAAACAACTAAGAGTCATATGAGAGAATACTCCAGATCATTAATAATATGAAAAATTCAAATGGAAACAACTCATGTTTCATAACACATCCAGCAAACTGGCAAACACCACAAAAAGGTAATAATCCATGTTGGAAGTGTTATAGATTGTCACTCTCACGCATTATTGGTGGAGTTGTAAACATGTCCAACCATTTTGGAATCATATGAAGAAAATGACTAAAATATCTATACCTTGGACCAAGTGGTAGTGTTGTTGATGGTGATGACAACAGTATTTATACGCTGCTCAGCGTGCCAGGCACTGCACTTTATAAACATTATCTCATCTGATCAAAGTAGATTCTATTGTTAGGTACGTACACTAAGAAGGTCCATGGTAAAAAGAAAGGCCCCATATATATACTAATAGCAGCATTTTTAATTTTAACAAAGAACTAGAAACAAAGTAGATACCCATCAATAAGGGAATTGCTAAAGAATTTCTGGTACATGAATATAATGGAACATTACTGTGGTGTAAAAAAAATGATGAAAGTGATGAATATAAAGAAACACAGGAAGAACTGATGCAAAATTAGATTATACGCTACAAATATATATATATTAAAAGACCAACAAAAATGAAACAAAGCTGAATGCTATGAAATTATAATGGTCAAGCTTCGCCCCCAAAGCTCCTCCTCTGGCTTCTTTGCCATGATGAGGGATTTTAGGTCAACACATAAACGAATGAATGAAGCATTTGTTAAGTACTTACTATGTGCAAAGCACCACGTTTAAGTGCAAATACAATGTAATGGAGAAGACAACACACATGGAATTTCAGCTGCAGGTTAGATGGGAAAGTCTCTCGGTCCTTATGGCACAACAGAAGCAAAGCAGATGTTAATGCCCCTTCTTTAATGTCACTATTTAATGCCACTATTCCCAGGGCTCTTGGGTCCAGGGTCCTAGATTGTTACCATCAGGATCTATGGGGAGATGTTTCCTTGAGGTGGTGATGGTCATTTGACTTGCCTGACACATGCTGCCTCCTCTTTCAGGGCACTTTGCTGCTTCAGATACATGGGTTTGCTTGCCCTCTTTGTAGGAGCTGGTTAGGATGGTTGGCCCTTTCTCTATAGGAGTTACTTTCCCAGATGATAGCTGAGGGCTGGAGGAAGCAGGAGTCATGGAGCAGGGCAGTATTACCGTTCCCAGGGCATCTGTGCCCACCTGCCTCAGGGTGGTTCATCAGCAGTTGTTACTGGCGGTGAGGAAGGTGGGCCCTTTCTCCAAAATGATTTTCCACAAGATAGTTGTGGGGTTAGACTAGAAGCAGGTCTGGTGGTTTGGAGCCACTGCAAATCCCAAGGTTCCTGGTTTCAGGGTCCTGAGATATCCCCATTAGGGTTGGAAGGGTAAATCAAGGTAGTGGTTGTGGTTTGATTTGTCTGGCACAGGCTGTCTTTCAGGGTATCTTGCTGAAAGTAATGTTAGACTTCATTGGCATATTGTTGGTGTGCTGAAGTTTTCTTTTTTGTTATAAGGGACTGTTCTCTGGAAAAGGAGGGTGGGAGGGATACACTGGGAAAAGGAGATAATGTAAAAACAGAAGATAAGGGGCAGCTAGCTGGCGCAGTGAGTCAGGAGGACCTGAGTTCAAATACAGCCTCAGACACTTCATACACTTAATAGCTGTGTGACCTTGGGCAAGTCACTTAACCCCAATTGCCCTGCCTTCCCCCCTCAAAAAAAAAACCCAAGATAAAATTGCATTATTATTTTTATTTAGAGAAGTCATTGTGGCCCTGAAACACTGCCCAGAAACAGTAACTTTCTTCTCTGGGAGCTATAGCTGAAAGAAACTAAAATCACTCCATCTAAGTTACATAATTCATATATGTCTGGGCCATTTATGTAAACGGGTAGACACTGCAAATGGATGAGCTGAACCCATTGTGCATGCTGGCTGCATTGTCTTTGGAAAACAGAAAAGTCCTTCTGATGACCTCAAGTTTCTCCCTGAAACAAGAGCCCATCTTTTTAATATCAATTTTCTTCTGTTGTGTTGTATGACTTGGAGTAATGTAGCCCTATAGTCTCTGAGGAACTGAAAAATGAGCATTTAACCAAAGGACAATAGAGAGGTACACAGTGAGTGCACAAACAAGGAATTAAAGAAGTGATGCAAGGAACGTTGTGGTTGGGGCAATTTCCTAATCTCTCTTGGCCACTCCAAGCCCTCCCTCCCACCCCCATGCAAGTTAGGTTAGGTATTGAAACCATTCTCAAAATTTAATTTGAATCCAAGTCCTCTATATCAAAATCCAGGTTTCTTTACTATATACCACTCAGCCTGCCAAGTTACCAAGAAGGGAGGTAAACAGCCAATGCTTTGGCTACATATAGAGAAATAAAGGTTTGGCAATTACATAGTTAATTTGGTCAAAACATGGAATTGCTATGAAAAATATCCAATCGTTAATAGTCAATTTCATTAGTCTTAATTATTCACTATTTTGACCAAATTAACCAGGTAACTGCTAAATCTGAATTTCATTTTGTGCTTTACACAGAGACTCAGTACAGGCATATATACCTTGTTCACTTTGTTGCACTTTGCAGATATTGCTTTTTTTTTTTTTAAAAAAACAAATTGAAGGTTTGTGGCAGCTCTGTATCAAGCAAGTTTATCGGTGCTATTTTTCCAACAGCATGCGCTCACATCGTGTCTCTGTGTCACTTGGTAATTCTTGCAATATTCCAAACTTTTTCATTATTATAATATCTGATATGGTGATCTGGCATCAGTAATCTTTGATGTCACTATTATAATTGTTTTGGGGCACCACGAACTGTACCCACGTAAGACAGAGAACTTAAATGATAAATATTGTTTGTGTTCTGACTACTCCACTGACTGGCTCTCTCCTCCTCTGGCCTCCCTATTCCCTGAGACACAGCAATATTGAAGAATATCACATAAATTTAGTTGATAAAGCAGCGGCAAGGTTTGAAAAACTGAGTCCAATTTTTAAAGATGCTGTAACTGTGGGCAAAATGCTATCAAACAGCATCACATGCTACAGGGAAATCTTTCATGAAAGAGTCAGTCAATATGGCAAACTTCATTGTTGTCTGCATAAGATTTATATGAACTGATGCAAAGTGAATTGAGCAGAACCAAGAGAACACTGTATACAGTAACAGCAGTACTATATGATGATCAACTGTGAATGACTTAGTTATTCTCAGTATGATCCAAGAAAATTCCAAAGGACTCATGGTAAAAAAAAAAATGCTATTTACCTCCAGAGAATGAACTGATAGAATCTGAATGCAGATCAAAACATACAATTTTTCACTTTCTTTACTTTTTTTTTTCCCTTTGGGTCTGTGTCTTCTTTCACAAAACGAATAATATAGTGTTATTTTTTGCATGATTGAAAACATATAACGTATATCAAATTGCTTGCCACCTCAAGAAGGGGGGAAGTGAGAGAAATAGAAAAATTTTAACTCAACTTTTTAAAATGAATGTTAAAAATTGTCTTCACATGTAACTAGGGGAAAAGATTGTTTTTTAAAAAAGAAAAAAAGTTTTTAAAAATTACCACTGCCATCCCAACCTTCAGCAACCACCACCGTGATCAGTTAGCAGCCATCAACATCAAGACAAGACCCTCCACCAGCAAAAAGATAATGACCTGCTAAAGGCTCGGATGATGGTTAGCATTTTTAGTAATAAAATGTTTTGTTTTTTTAATTAAGGTACATACTTTTTTTTTTACAACATAATACTACTGCACACTTAACAGACTCCAATATGGTGTAAAGAGCTTTTATATGTACTGGGAAATGAATCAATTCCTGTGACTTGCTCTATTGCAACAGTCGCTTAATTGTGGTGGTGTAGAACCACACCTGCCGTATTTCCGAAGTAGTCCTGTATTTCAAATATCATATAAACACACGAAAGAGAATATTTTAAATATTTACAACATATAGGACTTCATTTTTTCTTTTTGGTTTCAAATGTCAGGGAGAAATTCCTAAGTCTCAAAATAATCTTTAGCACTTATGCTAATGGACAGTATTTACCATCATCAGTAAGTGCCCCTGGGACCATGGAAGAAAGGACAAATGGTATCAAAACCAACTCTAGACATTTCTTTTTTAAATTTCCATTACCTAGCAATCCCCTTTCAACCTAACATATCCTAAGTGCTACCATCACATTCTTTCAGTTCCTCCATTAAGAAGGCAGTGGGCTAAAACTTGCAACTATCCTACTTTCTAATCTACCTTTTCTTTATCAGTTTCAGAAAATGCATTTTTACTCTGTTACATTTATTCACGATGTCTTTGAACTTAAATATCTGATCGACAAACATTTAACCTTAATTTTAACTGTCAGATAGTAATAAGTTCCATGAAGACAGGCATCCTATCCTATGTAAATCTGATATTTTCTCCAGTGCTTAATACTTAGAATGAGCATTTATTAAGTACCTTAAACATATATGTGCAGCTGAAAATCATCACATGAGGTCCTTCAAGGAAATCCATTACTAGATAGTGAAGAAGAAATAGAATTCTTCAGACCAGGAAACACTGAAAAGAGGAAGGACGTGTTTGGCAGCGAGCGAATGATTGCTTTCAATCTGAATTAGTAATGTAAATCATAACATTGTAAATATTCAGAGTACCCTCTAAAAGGAATGTTTTCTTTTACAATCGTAAAAATGTTTAAGAAAAAAAAAAACCACTTTGTACACATTTGTGTACAGACCTTGAGTATATGTGTCTTGAGTTTCACAGTGCTAAGTATAAAAATACCTTAAAATTCAAGCAATAGTCAGCTTTATTTTTTTTTGCCATGATGTTATCTTCTTCATTTTCACGATTACTCTGTTCCTCAGATGTCATAGCTGTGTTCTTGTTTTCTTGTATGGTCTTAATGAATCTCAGTTTTGATATGACTTCCTTCTTAGGGGTAGAAACTATTCCTTTATGTGTTCTTCACTTAAAGGAGGGGATAAAGCAGTGGACAGCCTGGAGTCAGGAAGACTCATCTTCCTGAGTTCAAATCTGGCCTCAGACACTTACTAGCTGTGTGACCTTGGGCAGGTCACTTACCCGTTTGCCTCAGTTTCCTTATCTGTGAAATGAGCTGAAGAAGAAAATGGCAAACCACTCCAGTATCTTTGCCAAGAAAACCCCAAAGGGGGTAATGAAGAGTCAGACACAATTGAAATAACTGAATAAACAGACGCATAAAAGAGGCTGCCAAGAAAATGACACGATATTTTATAGACACCAGTGAATATAGTTCTCTGTTCTGGGGAGGCAGCCACTATAATAATTTGTTTTGTTCATATAGTTGTCCTAAATATGTCGAATAAGATTCTTAAAGTTTTTTGTTTTGATTTTTTTTTGTCAAGAGATGACTAATCTAAGATTGATTTTCTAACTGACCAAAGGAAGCAGTCATCTTCGTAGAAAAGCAGGTTTCAAGGTGCTCTGGGCAAGATTCATTTCTAGGGGATATCCCTCAACATTAATCTCATAGTTATTAATTTGTTAACAATGTCTTGGGCAGCTCCTCTGCTTTCAAAAAACAAACAAAAGAACCAAGACTACACATTTTGGAGACTTTCCTTTTGTTTATGTTGTGCAGAGATAGCATTTTATGGTGTAGAAAGTGAGCTGGCCTCACTCAGAACTAGACACTTGAACTCGGTTCAAGTTGGCAACGTGATGCTTTTAAAATCATTTAAAAGTTATTTAAACTCTCAGAGAAATGGGCGACTCTGTAAAACTTTTAAGTTTCAAAGAAGGTGACACTCTTGATTGAGAAAACTTTCTTATTTGGGAGTTTCCTTACATGGACCAAATCATGGGCCCAGTTCCTTACCTTACAAATTTTGAGATCTCTGATTGGAAAACTATTTGAAACAAAATAAAGTGCCTTAAAGGAACTCCCTTATTCATACCTCTAAGTGTGTTCGATAGTACTTTAGTTAACTAAACAGAAGGGCTTGGCATATACAGTGATGTTTGATGTGCTTAAGGATATATTCATAAATAGGAAATCCTAAGCCTGCTGTACTCTACTGAACTGTTATGTCTACAGGGGTTTTTTTGGTGGGGCGGGCAGGGAGTAGAGAGGTGGGTTAGGAGGTACGTGTTCATTTTCATTTCCTTTTCATCTTTGTCTTTCCTTCCTCCAATTTTTCTCTCTCTGAGGGAGCAGGACAGATATATGGTAAAACATTGAGGATACTGGAGAAGTTGGAACAGGCTAGTCTAATCTGATGTCTGGGTTGAATGTGGAGAAAATGAAATGTCTAGATCTCCCAATTAATGCTGATATTGTAACCTGGGTGTGGCCAAAAATATAACACTGGTTCTATTGACTCACTGGCTGTTGCTGGGGCCTATGTAAAATTAAAAATAGATGACTTTAGCCTTTGTTGCTCTCTCATCTTCTGTATTTCTCCACTCCTTGGGAATAATTAGTATCTGAGGCATGCTGTCTTCTGGTTGTCCAAAGTCCCCACAATCACAATTAAAAGACTAAAATTTTCACAGCCCTGCTATTACAAAATTGGTCATTGTCCTTCCCGTTGAAATACAAGATATGCCCTGTTCAGATTTCCAGGCTGGTTTTGATTCATTTAACTAGCATAACTAATAACAGGGTATAAAGGACCCCATAGTAATACCCCATACTTGGATTTTAAAAGACTGCATTTTAAAAAAAACTCATATTAATGTGTAATTCAAGGGATGTATGAATAGGTATGTCTTTGTAGCCCCTTTCACCTTCTACTGCTTGTCCTTCAATGTTTAATCTTCTAGTATCAAAGATGGGCAATATCCACCCCCCCCCCCAATCCCAACAGAGTTACAAGAGGCCCTGAGTGCTAACGACTCCAGTACAACAAAGGACACTTAAAAGTTGGAAGGATTAATATCTTGTAGTTACTTTAGTCCTGAGCACCAGAGAAGGTAAGACGGACAACAGGAAGGTTATAAAGATGCGCTGAAATACATCCTCAAACAAGGCAGATTGTGAGCAGCGGTTGCATGGAGTCCATGATGGTTTTCTCGCACAGAATTACTGTGTATCCTATATGAAAGAGACTCAAGTTTTAAACAATGACAGGGCCTGCTCACCCAGAGGACAGACAAGAGAAACGACCAGGCTAAGCACTGGCCGCGTCTGTCAAACTTACACAAATACCTCGAAGCCGGCATGATAAGAGGAAGCAGTATCGTGTGACCTAGTGTAAAAAGCGCTGGACTCTGAGCCGGAAGATACAGGTTCAAGTCCCAGCTCCAACATTTCCTTGCTATCTGGACATGAATAATTCTTTTGGATCTCTCAGTTTTAGTTTCCTCAGTTATAAAGTAGGAATATGAATAGCTTGCCTTATCTATCGCAACAAATCATTGTAAGGAAAGTGCTTCACACACCTTAAAATGCTATACAAATCAATGACTATTGCTGTTATAAGCAACGACAGGCATTTTTCAAGCTATCCCCCATTATCTCGACCATGTAATCGTTCTCACCTCTTCCACCTATGTATGAGTGAAGTTGCATACATACATAGGTATGTTTAAGCATGCATATAGACAGAGGCATATTTCAGGCTAAAAAACAGAACACTGGCTAATACATATAGAAAGAATAGCTAGTAAACTTTTTCTCTCTACATATAAGATGAACATGGGCTGTTTAATTAGGAAGGCGCCTTTTAAATAGATGATGAAACTGAGGACCAACCAGAGAGCTGAAATAGGTAACCCAGGCCATGCAACTCATAACAAAACTTCTTATCAAAACAGCAATAGGACCTAGGATCTAATTTTCCCAATTCCTAATCCAATGCTCCTTCTATAACACCATGCTGAGCCCAGGCACCTATTATATAAAGTGTGGAAATTAAAAATATATTTTTCAATGACTAAAACCACTGGTGATTCTAATCAAGGTATAATTCCTTACTTAAATGATTAACCTTTAAAATAGAAGTGTAAACTGAGCCACTCTTAATGAATTTATCAAATGTCCTTCCCCAGTCAAGCCAGTTCAATGTGTATTGCTTACGTGTATGTTAAGTCAGATGAAAGAGTATTTTAATGAATAAGAATAAGCTATCTTGTCTAAGTTAATCAAATCCATTACAGGGTATATAGGAAACGTGGGTAAGGGATGACACTGCCATCCACCTTGTAATCTGGCTTTTTGCTATTCAGTGTTAAAATGGAAAACTTCATATTTTCCAAATAAGTATAATAAATCCATAAGATTATTTTTACTTGAATCTTGAGTGTTATATTTTAAGGTTTTGTAAAACAAAGACTCTACAGTTTGAAATCTGTATAAGTTAAGGAAAATAAAATCTAGGGTTCCAGTCCAAATTTGGTCTGTTAATCAAACCAGTCCATGGTGATTCCTGGTATGTGTCTTCCAAATATCCGGGCAGCAATACATCATTCTGCTCACTGCTGTATGTCTGGAATGGACAAACACGAAGCTTGACTCCTCCTTTTTCCAGCGGAGAATGCTGACTTCTGGCAGAATGGTTACCACCCATATGCCCTGGACCACACTACTTTCTTCTTAAATTCAGGGAAAGACCTCAAGGCCAGAATTGTAGCTAGGGAAACAAAAACACAGAGCATATTATCACGTTTTGTGGATCTGTATGAGTCTGTTTATATCTAAAAAGGTACAGGAATAGAACCTGTCCTTTCCTTCTGTAGTCAGTTTTGTTCAGGTCCTGTTTCAAACTTAGTCTCAGTCGTAGATGGAGAATCAGAGTCAGGAAATACCCCAAAGGCAGAAAAAAAATCAAACTGTGTGGAAAACAAGGTCTCTGACTCTGTGGAAGCAGGAAGAAACAAAGTTGCAGAATCAAAGATTTAGAGCTGGAAGGCAACTTCAAACCCAAGTCCCTCATTTTACAGGGGAGGAGACTACGATGGAGAGGTTAGCGCACCTGCCCATGGTCAAAAAGCTAACAAGTATCTTAGAGAAGATTTGAATTCAGGTCTTCTCAATTCCAAGCTCAGAGTTCTGTCCACTGTGACATGTAAAATATAGGAGGAAATTTCTAAGCCATGTTAGCTCCATACACTTACGTTGTGTTTCTAATAGCTACCTGCCTGACCCACAAGCTGACACAGCACTTAAGCATGTGGGTGGTAAAAGTAATCTGTGAGAAAGGGGATTATTGTTATTCTAACCAGGTGAGACCCTCACTATTCTTGTGGGGGAGGGACTTCTGCTTTTGGAACCAAGGGCATGGCTCTGTGAGGCACTAAGGGAAAAACAGAAAGCCACGAGCAGTGACATTTCATCATTACTGCTAATGTTCCAATAGCCTCTAATGACCTTAGTAAAGGTATAATCAGAACCATTATAGATGGAGTGCTGGGCCTGGAGATAGCAACACCTGAGTTCAAATCCAACCACTGAAACATAACCTGTGTGACCCTAGGGAAGTCCCTTACACCTCTGTTTGCTTCAGTTTCCTTAACTGTAAAATACGGATAATAACAGCACCTACCTCACAGGGTGGTTGTTGTGAGGATCAACTGAGATATTTGTAAAACACTTTGCACAGTGCCTGGTACACAGTAGGAGCTTATTAACTGCTTACTGACTTCTCTTCCCTTCCCCTATTTTCCAAGTGTTCATTCTTGTGAAATTGGGTACCTTAGGTCTAACTCACCCTCATCTGACCACTGTTCAAGACCAAGGACTGACATTAAGCTTGGCAAAATCTTGATGACCAACAGAGAATCCTATAAAAAATGATGTTTGAGATACTCTAACCTGAATTAAAATTAAAAGCTATCACTTTAATTGAACAGATCAGTGGAGCAGGTTTGATTACATTACACTGTTTATTCACATGTCCACAAATACACATCCTTTTATAACTATTAATACATGATTTCTCAGAAATCAGTATAAATTAAGGCAGCCCTGCCCCATCCTCTTGAATTAACCTTCTAATTATTTTAGCCCATGACTCCAGGAGTTTTAAGTTCCCTCGGTAAATAAGATTCTTTAAAAAAATTTCAGTGTGAGGGTTGTTCAGCCCTTATGAAACCAAGAATTCAGCAGTGGCTGGACTCAACAAGAGGCAAATCCCAGTAAATGTGTACTTCGCTAAACGAGTTTTCCATGTACCTGACACACACCAGCTGCTGGTTGATGTTACAATGTGAGGCAATATCTGTTAGGGGTAAAAGGCTGTGGGCTAAGCCTATGACTATTAATTAAAATAAAAACAACTCTAAGAAAAATGGAAAGATAAAATCTAGGTTTCCAAGGATAGAAAAGAGTTAAGAATATTAGCCAGAGGATCATAGAATCTGAGCGTTGGAAGAGAACTTAGAAGTCTTTAATTCCATGTCCACTTGAGGAATAAATCTCCTTCGAAAACAGCCCTGAAAAGTTGTCTGCTTGAACACTTTCAATGAGAGGAAAGAATTCAATTCCATTTTTTGCACAGCTGAAGTAAAGTCATCCTCTTTGCTCCAGCAAGCAAGCAAAGGGCCCCAGGGGGAGATCACTAAGTGAATTTTCTCAAGGTAAGTAATTCTGGGCAGCAAAGGCTTACAGATAATGGTGATATTTTATGTCATGGCACTGGCACCAGAAGTTTACCACTGCTACTCCTCACAACTTCAGCACATGGACCACTAGTGTGAGCATAGAAACATCTATAAAATGTTCAAAGGAAAGGTCCACCATCTTTGCCCATGTACTACTCTGATCTGAGATACAGAGGTTTCTCCAATTAATAAAACTAACCAATCAGTCAACTTAACACACATTCATTAAGCATCTACTATGTGCCAGGCACTGGTGCAAAAAGCTGAGGATACAAAAGCAAAAATCAAAACAGTCTCTGCTTACAACACATACGTATATACAAAAGGAGATCACAAAATTTAGAGCCCTCTGTAGCCCATGTTTCTGGATTACAAAGTCACACTGTGGAATTGCCAAATCTGGTGATATGATTAGGTCCCAATTAGTGCAAGTAAGTGGCACTGCTCCAAAGGTGGTCACATCATTAAAATTTGTACAGCATCATTTCCATTGGGTTACAACAAATTACCATATTTTTTATACAATGATAATTTCTAACAGTGCACATCTGACTACAGGAGACCACTTCATGGGATTCACTATTCACGCTAATTCGTACCTACCTACAGCTGAAAAGTAATATTAAAACTAATACATTTGTATAGTGATTCACAATTTACAAAGTACTTTCTTAGACATTTTGCTTTCCCAATGTAAAATCAAGATCTCTCAGAAAATACTGTAAGATAATAAGATTAAGAATGCATCATGAAACACCTACTGTTCTTTACCCAGATGATAGAGAAAATATAAAAAACAATACCTTTCAAAAGATCTCTGGAACTCGATGAGAGTGCTCCTTGAGGACTTTCCATAATACTGAACAGCCAATCAATGAACTAGGGCAAAATGAAACCCAATATTAGTGAAGAGATCTCTGCCATCAAGAACCAATTACTTGGGACTGGACAAAAGTCAGAATATTATTAACAAACATGAGGGTATTTGAGCCTCCCGGCATTTAGAACCTGGCCAATATACAAAGGTGGCATGTGGTCAAACGGGCCCTAAGTCTCATTCATGAGGGTAACTGACTGTACCAAACTTAAACCTAGTTTCCTGATTCACTAATTTGCACAGTAAACAGTTATGCGCATTTACAGCTGGGTGCACAGAAGAGACCAACTGACCCACGTTGATCTTCCAGCAGCGCTCCCATCTAGCTTGTCCAGAACAAGAATATGACTAGAAAATTGTCATCTTCTTTCAAAAAAAAGTACTATTTTATTAAAAACTTGACAAACAACATCATTTCAATGTACAAAGAGCACATAAAGTTTATGTATGAAACTGTGGACGTCTGTTACCTAGTTTATTTTTTAACTATATTTAAATTTAACAAAAGAAAAAAAAGGGCCTCACTTGTCTGTGTTCCCTTTTGAACTCTGGCTTTCTTCTGAGTATTTCTGCTACATTTCACCGAAGCTCTGTTTTCACTTTTAATATTTTTTTTCAGAACTACTACTACCATGAACTCCCTACCACCAATTCCTTCCACTCCCTCTCCAAATGGAAACCTTCCCATGTAATAAATGAATAGTAACTATAGTCAAACAAAACAAATTCATACATTAGTCATATCTCAAAACAAATGTCTCCTATTCCTCTAGTCTAGGGGTGGGGAACCTGCAGCCTCAGGGTCACATGTGGCCCTCTAGGTCCTTAAGTGTGACCCTTTTATTGAATCCAAACCCCCCAGAACAAATCCCCTTAATAAAAGGATTTGTTCTGTAAAACTTAGACTCAGTGAATAAGCTACACCTGAGGACCTAGAAGGCCACATGTGGCCTCAAGGCTGCAGGTTCCCCACCCTGATCCCCTCTATCACCTCTCAGTCTAAGAGGCAGGACATATGCCCTCACCACGAGTCTTGTAAAGTTCAGGCCTGGTCATGGCATTGGTCAGAATTCTTAAGTCTTTCAGGTGTTTTCCTTTATTGCAGTCACTATATAAATTGTTCTCCTAGAGCTGTTTATTCAAATTAGTAAGTGTTAGGTACCTAATACAGATATTCTGGCAGACTTAACCTCACTGCATTAGTTCATACAAGTTTTCTCAGATTTCTCTATCCATTTGTGTTAGGAGCAATATCTTCTAAGGCCCTGATATACAAGCTAAGATAGTTTTTCCCTAAAAAGCAGGAAAGTTGTGTCTGTGACTTAATTGACTCAAGAGGCTAAAGCTTAAGTTATTGATGTGATTTCTGAAAAAAGCTAGTGCATGAAGAGTCAGTGCCACTCATACCTACGGGATGTTTTATTGCTATGTGAGTGAACCTATACACACCCTGATGACTAGAACTGATTCTAAATGGAGATAAAGGGAATGGCAGCATGATGTCATGGAGAGACTCCTGGATCTGGAGTCAAGAAGATCTGCGTTCAAATCCTCCCTCCAACACACAACCTCTATGGGCCTCACTTCATCAACAGAAAGAAAGGGTGAGACTACATGGCCTCTCAGATTCTTTCCAACTTAAAAAACTACCCAAACTAGTGCTGTATTCTTCCTGAATATCCTTTACATGCTATTTTAAACTGGTTTTTTTTGCTAAAATATAGTTTTGGCCAAGATGGTGGAATACAGAAGCACTAAGCTGAATTCTCCCAATACTCCCCTCCAAACAACTTTAAAATAATGCCTCAAGTACAATTCTGGAGTGGTAGAGCCAACAAAAGGTCAGAATGAGACATTCTTCCAGCACAGGACAACACAGAAGGCTGGAAAGAGAGATCTGTGACAGGGGGAAAAGGCTGGCCCAGAGTTCATGTGGAATCTATTATTCCTCAGTATAAGTAAAAAGGCAGGGGTAGCAATCTTGATTTCAGATAAAACAAAAATAGGCTAATTAAAAGGGAAACATCTTGCTAAAAGGGACCACAGACAATGAAGTGCTATTAGTATAAAGTATATATGCAACAAATGGTATACCACCCAATTTCTTAAAGGAAGAGTCAAATGAATTTCAGGAGGAAATAGACAGTAAAAATATACTAGTGGGGGACCTCAACTTTCCCCTTTCGGAGCTAGATAAATCTACCCATAAGGAGATGAAAAGAATCTTAGAAAAGTTACATTTGATAGACCTCTGGAGAAATCTGGATGGAAATAGAAAGGAACATACCTTTCCCTCCACTGTACATGGCACCTTCACAAAAATTCACCATGTGCATAAAAACCTCACAGCCAAATGCAGAAAAGAAGAACTAATAAATTCATCCTTTTCAGGCCATAATGCAAGAAAAATGACATTTGGGAAACTAAATAATCTAAGCCTAAAGAATGAGTGAGTCAAAGAACAAATCATAGAAAGAACCAATAATTTCAGTAGAGAATGACAATAAGACAACATTCCAAAATCCGTGAGATGTAGCCAAAGAAGTACTTCAGGGTAATTTTTATATCTCCTAAAGTACACATCAATAAAAGAGAAAAAGAGCAAATCAATGAATGGGCATGCATAAAAAAGAAGAAAATAAAAGAATAAATTAAAAATTCCAATTTAACACCAAATTGGAAATCCTGAAAATCAAAAATGAGATTAATAAAATTGAAAGAAACCACTGAACTAATAAATAAAACGGGGAGCTGGTTTTATTGAAAACAACAAAAATAACTTGGTTAATTTGATTATAAAAAGAAAGAAAACCAAATTAAAAGTATCAAAACTAAAAAGGGTGACTGCATCACCAAGGAAGATGAGATTAAAGCAATTACTAAGAGCTATTACATGCCAATAAATCTGACAATCTAAGTAAAATGGATGAATATTTACAGAAATATAAATTGCCCAAATTAATAGAAGAGGAAATAGAATACTTAAACCTGTCTTAGGAAAATAAATTCAACAAGCCATCAACGAGCTCCCTAAGAAAAAATCCGCAGGACTTCAGAAATGAATTCTACCAAACACTAAAAGAACAATTAATCCCAATATAACATAAATTATTTGGGAAAATAAGCGAAGTAGAAGTCCTACCAAATTTCTTTTATGACACAAATATGGTGCTGATTCCTAAACCAGGGAGAACAAGAACAGAGGAAGAAAACTACAGACCTATTTCCATAATGCAAAAATTTCCTCAATGCAAAAAATTTAAATTAAACACTAGCAAGGAGATTACAGCAATATATCTGAAAGACCATATACTATGACCAGGTAGGAGTTTTACTAGGAATTCAGGGCTGGCTCAATATTAGGAAAACTATCATAGTTTGACCATATCAAAAACAAGAACAACAAAAATTGTATGATTATATCAATAGATGCAGAAAAAGCCTGTAACAAAATGCAATACCCATTCCTATTAAAAACAGTAGAAAGCATAGGAATCAATGCAGCCTTTCTTAAAATGGTAAGTAGTATCTATCTAAAACCAAGAGCAAACATTATCTGTAAAGGATGAACTTGGAGCCTTTCCAATAAGATCAGAAGAGAAGCAAGGATGCCTACTATCACCACTATTATTTAGTATTGTACTAGAAATGCTAGGTATAGCAACAAGACAAAAAAATAAATTGAAGGAATAAAAATAGGCAACAAGAAACCAAAACTATCACTCTTTGCAGAGGAGATGATGGTATACTTAGAGAGCTCTAGAGAATCATTTAAAACACTAGATGAAATGATTAACAACTGCAACAAAGTTGCAGGATATAAAATAAACCCACATAAATCATCAACATTTCTATATGCTAACAACAAAACCCAGCAGGAAGGATAGAAACAGAAATTCCATTTAAAATACCTACAAGCAATATAAAGTATTTGGGATTCTACCTGCCAAGACAAACCCAGCAACTATATGAACACAATTACAAAACACTTCTCACACAAATAAAGACAGATGCAAACAACTGGAGAAATATTAACAGCTCATGGGTAGGCTAAGCCAACATAATAAAAACAATTCTACCTAAATTAATTTACTTATTCGGTATTGATACCAATCAAACTACCAAAGAATTATTTTACAGAGTTAGAAAAAGTAGTAACAAAATTCCTCTGGAAGAACAAAAGGTCAAGAATTTCAAGGAAATCAATAAAAAAAATGTTAAAGGAGGTAGCCTAACAGTTCCTGATTTTAAACTACTTTACCAAGTGAGGATCATCAAAAACAAATTGGTACTGGCTTAGAGATAGAATGGTGGATCAGTGGAATGGATTAGGTATGCAATACACAGTATCAAATTATAGTAATCTAGTGCTTGATAAACCCAAAGATCCAAGTTTTGGGGTTATAACTCAACATTTGACAAAAATTGCTGGGAAAACTGGAAAGCAGTTTGGCAGAAACTAGGTATAGACCAATACCTCATACCGTGTACCAAGATAAAGTCAAAATGGATAAATGAAAAAGACATAAAAGGATGATATTATAAGTAAATTAGGGGAGCATGGGAAAAAAGTTACCTGTTAGATTTATGGATAGGGAAAAAGTTTATGAACAAGAGTTAGAGGACATTACATGAAATTAAGGCTTTTATAGAAACAAAATGAACGCAGCCAGAGTTAAAAGAAAAACAGGAAACTGGGAAAAACATTTTTTTGCAACCAGTTTCTCTGATAAAGGTCTCATTCTCAAATATACAGGCAACTGAGCCAAATTTATAAAAATAAGAGGCACTCCCCAGTTGATAAATGGTCAAAGGATATGATCATGCAGTTTTCACATTTAGAAACCAAAGCTATGAATAGTCCCATGAAAAAAATGAACTAAATCATTACTATCACAGAAATGCAAATTAAAACAACCTGTGAGGTAGCGCCTCATCTATCAGATTGGCTAACATGATAGAAAGGGAAAATGACAAATGATGGGTGGAAAAAAATGGGATACTAATTAATGTACTGTTGGAGGAGGTGTGAACTAGTCCCACCATTCTGGAGAACAATTTGGAACTATGCTCAACGGGCCATCAAACTGTGCATACCTTTTGACCCAGCAATGCCACTTCTAGGGCTGTATCTCAAAAATATCGATGAAAAGGGAAAAGAATCTACTCGTAACAAAAATATTTATAGCAGCTCTTTTTTTGGTGACAAAGAATTGGAAATAGAGGGGATAACCATTAGTTGGGAAATGGCTGAACAAGTTGTAGTCTATGATTGTGATGGAATACTGCTGTGCTGTAAGAAATAATGAAGGGGATGGTTTCAGAGAAACCTGGGAAAGCTTATATAAACACATGCAAAGTAAAATGAGCAGAACCAGGAAGAACACTGTACACAGTAACAGTAATATTACAAGGATGATGAACTGTGAGAAACCTAGCAACGCTGAGCAAGACAACGATTCAAGACAATTCTAAAGGACCCATGATGAAAAATGCTATCCACATCCAGAGAGAAAACTGATTAACTCTCAATGTGGACTGAAGTATGCTTCTCAAAAAACACCAAACTTTATTTTTATTATTTTATTTTGTTTGTGTTTTCTTTTACAACATGGATAATATGAAATGTGTTTTGCATGACTTCATATGTATCATCAAAATCAAAGTGCTTGCCTCCTCAAGGAGGGGGAGAGGGATGAGAGGGACAAAATTTAAAACTCAAAAGTTTAAAAAAGATTGTTAAAAAATTTTTTCCCATGTAATTTCACGTAATTCCATGAAATAAATAAAAATTTTTTTTGAAAAGAGCACAGGGTGGTTTTCTCAGTGCTGTTTGGCTTAGTCTGGTGGTTCAATTTTGAGTGGAATGAAAGAGTAATATCCCTGAGCAAAAGGGTATGAACAGTTCAAGGATTTGGGGGCTGTGGTTATGAACTGCATTCCAGAATGGTTGGGTTGCTTCACAGCTCTATTAACAGTGTTATTGGTGGTGAACCTTCCATTGCTACTACAATCATTCCTTCCACATTGCAGGGTGTAGGAGTGCAGCACCACCCCCACCCCCACTCTCAGTGACCTGGAAAATCTGCGTAAAATTTTTTGGCCCTCACATCATACCAGAGAAGTCTAAATGTTTTCTTTTTCTTTTATGGGGTGTTTACAGTACCTCACAGTAAAATCTGGGTTGATACTATACAATATTATACATACATACTTTATGCATTTCTGAGTTTCTAAACTTTTTCTGTGCAGTCTGCTGGCCTTCACATGTTGTCTGAGGCTTCTGCAAAACTCCCCCCAAATTCCCATTTAATTTAATATGCCGACCTGCAATATATCGATACTGGGATGGGGAAAATTGCAATGTGGAAGGGATAACTACGTAACACTACTATTATTTGCTTTTGTCATGTTTGCCAATATGATAGGAGTGGGGAAGAACCTCAAAGGTAATTTAATTTGCAATTTTTCTTATTATTAGTGATTTGGGGCATTTTTATGTGGTTGAGGATAGCTTGAATATATTCTTTTGAAAACTGCATGTTTGTATTGAACATTACCTATTTGGGGATGACTCTCATTCTTATACATTTTTATTCATTCCCTCTATATCTCGGATCAGACATTTATCAGAAAAATTTTCCGCAGAGATTTTGATTTATCTTTTTCCCTTATAAATTTAGCTATTGATTTTTATTTTGTGACAGCAACAGTCATGTGTCAATGCTTTCTACATTAAGCTGATTCAGCACATTTAAACTTGATCAGGTAAAAATCAGACTGAATTAGGTTCCCCACGTTTAGTTAGTTCTCATCAGTTGAGTGATGGATCCTGTGCAATACACACATGGTTTGTTGCTCTCTTTTACTACATTTTAAAAGTGGTTTCTAAGAATAGACATTACTCCAAGAAAACATGAAAAAGTTGTAGCTTCTAAAGCCAAACTTCAATAACTATTAAAGACACTGCAATGCCAGTTGGGATGGGGAAATTCAGTGTTTCAAGGATCATTTAAGCCCATAATGAAATAGGGTCAATTTCACTAAAGAAAAATGGAAAATGTGGTCAAAATTTAAAAAAAAAATCAAAATAACACAAAATAAAACTAAGAAAAAATGTTAAGAACTGACAAACTATTGCTACAAAACAGCCTGATTGGAAAGGGGTATTTTATATTGATGAAGCTCACTCTTTCATTCAAGGCTAAATACCAGAACCATTGTCTGGAAAAAGTTCAGGTGAGCCTGTATGATCTCAGTCTATTTATCAGATTGTAAAAAAGCTACCTGGATGAGGGTTTTTTTTTTCTTTCTAATGGGCTTGAGAGTCTTGTCCACCTTGAAGAAAGGAAGAACTCTCTCTAGTGAACATGATATGCCAAGAAGCAGAATTGTTTCAGAATTATACCAATTCCCAAATGGGGATGGCATAAAGCAATCTAGCCTAGGACCAGACCCCACAACACAAAAGGTTAAGCAATGTGTCCAAGAGACAGAGATAAACAAGCTTCACTTGCTAAGGTTGGAAGAAGGTTGGGCCTGGAGTTAAGATGACCCGAGTTCAAATCCAGCCTCAGATACTTACTAGCTATGTGACATTAGGTAAGTCACTTAATGTGTGATTGCCTCAGTTTTCTTCAACTATGGGAATACTCTCATTTTACAGTAACTGACATGACTGTTGTGAGGAACAAATGAGATATTTGTACAGCCTGGCCCAGAGTAAGTACTATATAAATCCTAGCTGTTGTTGTAATTAATTCCAAGTCATGTAAAATAAATGACTGTGGCAATAGGAAAACATACTGGACCTGAAAAGATTTTTTCAATAAATAAATAAATAAGGAATAAAAAGTTGTAACTTTAATGCCCAATTTATTTTACTTTGTCCCAATTAATTCGTACATTACTGTAAGATCAGCTCTATCCCTTGTTTGGTCAAGAACTTTCCTCCTATCTTCACATCTCCTCTTCTCCTCTAATTTTATTTATGATAAAATCTTTTATAATTATCAGTTAATATTTAGAGTTTATTATAGCATACCATATGAGATGTTGGTCTAACCACATTTCTACCAGTCTGCTTCCCAGATTTCCCAATGGTGTTTGCCAAATAATGTCTTTACCCTTAGTTAATGTCCTTGGAATATTAAATACCATGCTAACATAGTTGATTGCTTCAGGGTCCTGTTTATCTAATCTATTCATTTGTTGTTTTCTTTCTTCCTTTTTTTCTTCTTTCTTTTCTTTATCTTAAACTACTGACAAAGAGATGTGAGAATGACTGCTTTGTGGTATAGCTTGAGATCTGATAAAACTAGATTCCCTTCATTCTGACTTTTTTCATGTCTTTCCTCAAGATCCTTTGTTCCTCCAAATGAAATTTGTTATAATTAATAGCTGTATAAAGAAATCTTTTTTCAATTTTATATTCCACTAAATGTGCAAAGAAATTCAAGTAGTTTGTCATTTTTCTTATATTAGCACAGCCCAACATTGAGTTAATATTCTTTCTAACGACTTAAGTCTGTCTATAAAGAGTGTATTTGCAGGTGTATTCATGTAATTCCTATGTTCTCTAAAAGTTTAATAGAATTCACACTATTTGGGTTTGGTTTTTTTTTCTTCCTATGGTGGTTAATTTGTGGCTTGTTTGATTTCATTTTCTGAGACTGAGACAGTTTAATTCTCCATGTTTTGTTCTATTATCAATCTGAGAATTTTATATTTTCACAAACGTTCATTCACTTACATTTTCCTAACTGTTCATTCATTTCATTCAGTTTGTTGGGCAAAATGATCTCTAATAATTTCCTTTATAACCTCTTCTTTTAAAAAAAAAATAAAATTAGCTAAGGTAATGGCTTGTCTATTTTTTTTCCCAAAAAACAGCTTTTATATTTAGTAATGATTTTTTTATCTTATTTTTTTGATTTCTAGAATTTCTATTTTTCTGTTTTGGATTTTTGTTTATTTGCTCCTTTTCTAGTTATTTTAGTTTCAGGTCCAATTAATTGATTTGGTTTTTCCTTTATTGATGAATTATAAATTTTCCCTGAATGACTACTTTGGTTTCATCCCAAAAGTTTTTGCTTATTGTTTTTACTGCTTTTAGTTTCTTTGATAAAATTATCTAGGGATCATTTTTGCCTTTCTTTGTAACTTACCATGCCTGACCCGTAGTAAGCACTTCACAAATGCTTGTTGGTTGACTGACCACTGATAGGTTCTACTAGCTCTGGGCAGTTTTCTTTTATGATTTCTTGAAATACAGCATCTAGGTTTTTTAGTTTTGGTCATGATTTTCAGGAAGATTTATGATTCTTAAACTCTCTTTCTGTAACCTGATTTCCAGGCTTGTTTTTTTTTTTTAATTAACGAATTTATCTTTTTTAGCTACATTTTAAGTTTCAAACTGTTTCCCTCCCTCTCCACTCTGCAACTAGAGAAGGCCACCATTTGACAAATGGAATCTCATGGAATCTCTGGGTTGGCTTGCTACATTCTATTTTTTCAGGGTCTACCACTTGAGGAAGATTTTCTACTTTTTGTTCCAGTCTCTTTCCAATTTTTTCTTTAAGAGGTCTAATTCTTTTTCTTAAACCTCTTGCTTCGTTTCTTCCATATCCTCTGGCAATCTTTGTGGTCAAATCATTCTTTTTCTGATCCTCTACTTGGCCTACCTGTGGAGATCTCTTTTCCTCTGGGTTCACGTCTTGGATTTCTCTTAATCCACGGTATCTCATTATTACATTAGGAGATCATTTACTATTTACTTACGTTTCTACGCTCAGTTCCTGTGGATCTGCTCCTTTTCTTGTCCTTGCATGGGGTGCCTACGCCCTGATTTTATCCCTTTCGCAACTTAGATGCCATTGCCAATGTCCCATCATACTTCTGAATGGTACAGAAGGGTTCTGTTCTCCTGAACCTGTCCCTCACTGGCCTCATTTCCCACCTGGCTGTATTATGTTCAAACTCCTCTGATTTCTCCATCACGCTCCAGGATGCTGGAAAATCTCATCTTTGGAGCTCTAATCAGCCTTGGTCCCTATGCCTCAACATTACTCTTTGCCCCTTTGACTAGTGGGGGCAGCCATAAGCTCCAAAGCCTCCACTTAAGGAGGGAGCTCAGAACACACATCCCTTCATTTCCCACCTGGCTGCAGGACTCCTAGGACTTGTGACTTCTCCGCCATACCTGCCACCTCCCCCCACACCTCCTACCTCCAACTTCCTTTTGTGCCTTGTCTTCCCATGTAAGACTGTAAGCTCCTTGAGGGCAGAGACTATTTTTCATATGTATCCTTAGATGTTAGTGATTGGCAAATGTAAGGGCAATCAAAGTGGGACTTTTTGTTGTCTTTTGTTTTGGAGTGCTTCTCAGCACTAAGGCAATTGGATGCCTTTGATTGTGTCTTGCCTTTGTTTGTAGGAAGACCCACACCCTTTTGCTAATTAGGTCACAAAGGATGTGAAGCCCTTGAGAGGTGTGAAGACCTCGAGAGGTGTGAAGTGCTCTGACCCTTAAGAAGTGTACACACACTCTGAGATAAGCATTTTATTTGGGGCTTTCACTCACTGGAAGAGTGTCCTGTGATTTGACCAGGTGAGACTCTGGGTAGCTGCTGGAGCCCCCTGGTTTTGAACACCCAGATGTTGGTGCCTCTCTCTCTGGTAAATACGTAATTCTTTAGACAGACAGCTAGAGGCCTGTCTGTTGATAACTGTGTGTGTTTGTTCTCTTTATATAATGTATGCTTGTAATTTCTGTTTGTATTTGGTCTGAAGCTCTGAAGGGTGCTGGCTTTCCCCCCTGAATGAAGTGAATGATATATGTATGTTTGATTAAAGTGAGATTGTTAGCCCCTTAAAATTGTTTTCCTTAGAAAAGCAGATCAAAGAACTTGTGCTAGTAGCCCTTCTGTGTGCTCTTGGTGTTGGTCTTTCACCCCTAGAACAGCTGCTAGCAACATTGTTGTTACAGCAAATAACAGGCATTTAATTATATTTATTGAATGATGCTTTGACCTCATCTCTGTAACTGTTTCCCCATAAATCACCTTGCAGGCTTTGTCCCCTACTGTGGCCCTGACTAGAAACTAGAAATGATGCTGGTTTTTTTAGCCCTTCTAGAGAGTCCCACTGGCAAAACCACTAGATAGTGAGCTACTAGACAGGAGGAACTGCTGCTTGCCTTTCTTTGTATCCCCAGCGCTCCTCTATTAGGCATTTAATAAATGCTTGCTGACTCGCTTGGGAATGGTCCCATTTCTGTCCCCCCTTGGGCACACTTTCCGCTGGGAGCTGGCTTTGTCCCTGCTGTGGCTCCTCTAGGCCAGGGTGAGCTCTCACAGGTGTTTAGGCTTCTGCCACACCCCAGACCAGAGCACCAGCGAGACTGTCTTCTTGTCCAGTGCTGATTGAAATGAAGCAGCTTCCTGGAGTCACTCTTTGGTTTTAGTCATCACCACCTCATCTGCTGTTCTTTGCTGCAGAGTTTCTTCGGAGAGTTAGCCTTGGCTGTGACACTTCACGTCACCATCTTTGCCAGGTTCTTCTAGATACTGTTTTATTTCTACCTTAAGGTTTCAAGATTGTGTATTTGTGAATATGTGCATGTGAGCATGCATGCTCGTGCGTGCATATGCCTTTAATACCACACAAGATAGATGCTGCCTTTTTTTCAAAAATATGTTTTCTATTATCCCATTTACCCAAGATCACAGAGGCTCTACATTTTCCTGGCAATGGGGGAAGGTTGCATAGTATAGCCTCTGCTTTGATCCAAGTTTCATTTAGGCCACCACAGCACTACTCCCCAGCAGTGACTACTGAGGGGAAAAAAAAAAAGGCTGCCAGCCTTGATGAGGAGATGACTTTCAGCTTTACCTTTTGTGTTTGCTCCTTCCATGGTTCTTTGCTTAGCAGAAGCGGCATGCTGCTGGGAAGGAGGGTGAGAGTCTCCTGCAAGGTGACCCTGTTGATTGGACTCTGGCCAAGATAACCAGGAGAGAACCCAGCCACGCCTCCCTTCTGGTGCCATGGCAACCAGCTGGCACTGAGTCCAAGCAGGAGAGGGGCATCGTGGTCAGCCCATGCAACCACAGAAGCTGCAAAAAGCAGCAACAGGAAGTTGATAGCCTAAACAGGAAACAGGCACAAATTAAGTCAAGTGTTTTAGCAATTCAAAGATAGAGGCACATATACATACCCACCCAGATTGTCCAGCCCAATGTTTCCCTTCACAATCCACAAAAGAGTGGCTCAACTGGAATTTCTAGGGCTAAGAGAAGATAAGCTCAGTTATAAGGACAGTTTAGGGCTTCACTTCCCCATCTTAGTGGAAAAAAAAAACACTTGGGCATCCCACTGAAACATTGCTTAATTAGAAGTTACAAAAAAGCTTAACAATACATTTAAAGAGATGTTTTGTAAGAAATTTACATTGACTGCAAGGCAAAATAAGAAATGACCTGCCTTTTTTTCTTCCCCAGAGTAGAGTTATTTTGATTTAAAAAAAAGATGAAAATAAGTCATGTCTGAGAGGGGTGGGAAAAGTAAACTCTTTTCAATCTCTAGAAAACACCTAATATCACTTATGGAAACTCAGAACACAGACAGAGAACTCCACAGGATATCCAGGCACTGGCTCAAATGAATATCCTAGGGCATGTGGTCTTTACCCACTCAGCAAACACGATGCCAAAGGACTTTACTAAGAGTAAAACAAACTAATAAAACCACACAAAGGAAAGCAGAGGAATGACAAGAGGGAAAGAGGTGCTTGCCTGCATTTTATTTGGGGAAGGGGGAACACGGATTCAAATCTGTTTCTTCTATCCCCGTGAAGAACCCAACAAAGGGTAAATCCAAATCTCTGTGCACCTACCATCTAAGCCTTTTCTCAGGTGCACAGACCTTACGCTTGGCCTCTCACAGCTTTTGTTCTTTAAGTGCTGCTGTCCTACCAGAGGCCCAGAAGTCTGTTTCATTTAAAAGATTTTCAAAAGGCAGCTCTGGATAATTTAAATAGCACAGTGAGAACACCCACTTTCTTCTGGCAGCAGTGTGATGGCACTATTGTTTTTCATAAATAAAAGGCAGGAGGAAAATAAAAGCAACAAGGCATTAAACATTCCCTCTCTGGAGCGCGAATACAAGCCCTAAATTTTAAGGAAGCTACAAATTACTTCTATAGATTGTACCTCTTCAAGAGCCACATTCTCAACAGATGTTGACTTGTAAGCAACATTTCTAATGTAACCCATCAGTTCCAACAGCCACTCCATTCTCTTCAGCACTCCTGAAAAGACAAGGACATTTTCTGACTAGGAATATGGGTAACAGTTTTCCTTTGAAATGCAAAATAGAGCAGTAATAACCATGGTAACCAAAGAGGAACACCTGGTGAGGACTCCATCAAACAATTCCAAGTTCTCACTGTAATAGTGTTGACCTGTGCCGGAACAAAAGATATTTCTTTGACACTGTGAACATCAGGGTTTTGTTATTAATGTTTGAGGAAGATGGTTGGCATGGCTTCTGTTAACTAATTTATTCTTTAAATCTACTGCTAATGCTACACTAGAGTTAAAATTAATTTACTAACATTTCTTCCTCCGTGTAAAAAAAATATCAAAGGACTCTTTCACTAGCAGTAAAACTTTGACTCTTGGAGTCAAAACCTCTTCTTTGCTGGGGTTAAAAATGATCAATCCATTCATTTTAGCAAACAAACAAAAACAAACAGCTACTGCAGGGGAAATGAATAGTGAAAATAACAGCATGGAGTCTGATTTTTTCTCTCTCTTTTTTTATAGTAATGACTTGGAGACAACAAAAACTTCTCAGCCTTTGCCAGATTTTCCAAGAACTCAGTCATTCTAGGTCTTTCGATGAGTTGCTTATTCACTTTCTTGTATATTTATAATGAATGCCTGTAGAGGCAAAATGGCTGAGTAGATAAAAATGCTGGAGCATTTAAGGCCTGCCTGTGACACTTATTAGGTATGTGATGTTGCCCAAGTCATAACCTCCATGTGCCTAAGGCAACTCCCTAGGACTCATACATAGGCAGTATTGGCATAGGGAGTTCCCACTGGAAATTCCCCACACTGAATAAATTATATATCCCTCATATTCCAATGTGAGGGATTTATACTGTGTTTGACTAATAAATGTCTGTTATTAGGTGAGAAATACAGTATTTTATTACAAGTTCATTGGGTAAGCACTGAAACAGACATTATCGTCAATCTTATAAAAGGAAAGCTGCCAGCTTCAACGCCATTCCTGAATGCCACACAGCTGGCAACTAAAGAAGTAGACCGACAAAATTAAACCCCTCAGATCTTCCAAAGCGCACCACAATCACATTTGCTGATTTTTGCCCCATTCATCCAGTAACATTTGTAACTGACTGGGAATTAGGACAAGACAGGTACATAGAACCTACTTACTACCATGAGATTTAGTCTCTAACATTCTGGCTCACTCTTATTTGCTTAAACCATTCTCAATGTCAATGCTAAGTTTAGAAAGGGGTTCTTTACCCGGCAGCTGTGAAGTTGTGTTTTTTAAATTTGACAACTGTATTTCAATGGCACTGTCTTCCTTTGTAACCCTATGATTTTATTTGATGTGTCTAAAAATGTTCATCTGAGAAGGGGTCCATAGGATTCACTGCACTGCCAAAGGGATCCAAGACGAAAAGAATGTTAAGATCTCCTGCTCCCGGAGTTATTAAAAGAGAAACATATGGCAAGGAAGGTAGAAGAACTCTTTGTATTAGGCAAGTACCTTCTACTCACATGATGATCCATGTGTTACATTTGTCTAAAAAAAGCATTTGGTCTAAATCTTACGCACATTTGGGCATTTTAGAGGGTGCATCCCATTTTATGAGTCAATCATATGGCGGTCAGATCCTATACAAATCACCTCAGTGGCAGCCTTTGATAAGACTGCTTGCTTTGGAAATTTAAAAAAAAAAATCCAACGTCCAAGAGCCCATGTAGCAACAGAAGCTATCTGAGGTTTGAAAACATAAAATGGCTAAGCAGAGCCAGTTTATACATGACCTGTCCAGAAAGGTGAGGGTACATGGCTATTTGCTCTGAGGTGCAAAAGAAAAGAGGCCTAGATTCCACAGTCTGGAGAGCTGGCTTTTATCGCTCCAGCTCTGTCACTTCTATCTTTGGGTAAATCAACGAACCTCTCTGAATTCCTTTATCTGTTAAATATGGAAAAAAATACTTGAACTAGCTAGCCTCACATAATACTATAAGGTGCGCTGCAACCAATAAAACATTATGTAAATTTATGCTTTCATTAATTAGCTTATAATTACATATATATATATACGCACATATAAATATATAAAATTATATAATTAGCTTATACTAGCTAGCACTTATATACTGGCAAAATGCTTTACATACATTATCTCTTATGATCCTCACAATAACCCTGTGAGATAGCTGGCTTTATTATTTCCATTCTACAAATGTGGAAATTGAGGCTGAAGGAGCTTAAGTGATTTGCTCAGGGTCATAAGTAAGTCTCTGATGCAGAATTTGAACTCAGGTCTTCTTCCTCCAAGTCCAACACTTTCTCCACCACTGTGCCACCTACCTGCCTCTCGATATTAGTATCACCATCTGATGAACCACAACTTTACTAGGCCTGTAGAGCAAACCACAATCAAAAGTCAAAAGCCCTTAACATGGATACTTTCCACTTCTTATCCTAGAAAAGAGTGGATGCCTCAAATAAGACTGTAACCATAGATTCCGATCTGGAAGAGACGTGGAGGTCACTTAATCCCAACTTTTCATTTTAGAGAAAAACCTGAGGACAAGAGAGGTGAAATGATTTGCCTGTGGTCACACGGCTGGTCAGTATGTAGGGATCTGAGCCCAGGACTTCCGGACCCCACGTACAGCATTCTAACCACTGGATCACACTGCTTCCTGGAATCACTAACACAATGCTTTGAATAAAGGAATCGTAAATAAAAATGCATATTCCTATGGTGCTTTAAGATTTATAAAATACAACCCTGTGAAGCAGGGGATACAAGTAACATCCCCATCATTCTATTCATGATGCAACAAGTTAAAAGGGATCAGTGAGGTCCTTATTTACAGTCACGTAGTTAGGACATGCTCTATCTGTTACAGGAAACCCAGTCTCTTGACTAAATTCAGCACTCTGTTTCAATTGAGTTGAAAATATCTGTTCCTTTCTATCTGATGTTTTACTAATCTGTCTAATTAGTATGACTAATGTATCCTCTATTCCTGGAGTGTTCTCTCTCCTTGTCTCCAGCTCTCGGCCTCCCTGCTTCCTTCAGGTTTCAGCACAAATCCTACCCTCGGTGAGAGTCCTTTCTCATTCTCAATACTAGTGACTTTCCTGAGACTGCCTCCAATTTTCACTGATATGAACATAAGTACTCTGGAAGATTATGACATGAACTCCTTGAAAGTGGAAACTGTTTTTGTCTCTATCTGTAGCCCTAGTGCTTCACACAGTATCTCCTAGTGCTAGTTGACTTGACTTAATGAAGAAAAAGAAATAATCTGAGGCCATCAAAAGCTCATGAAATTCTCTCATATATGAGAAATCTGAACCTTGTCTCCAAAGGACTAGATATTTCTTTTAGTAGGTTTAAGATAAAGAAACAATATACAAATAAAATTTAAAACAGATGATAGGGGGATCCATCCCCTACCCTCTCCCTTTAAAAACAAATAAACTTACTTTTGCTTCAATGCGCCCTCACCTGTGTTTGTATGGCTTATAATCCGTGCATGATATAAACCATGCAACATCATCCAAGCAACTGTTTCTTTGTCTTGACATCGAACTGCGGCCTCCATCACATCATTCCAGTGCGTCAAGGGAGATCGACCTTGAGAGACTAAATATACTTTGACAAAGGCAGCCTTCTTTATGTTGTTCTGAAAATGGCAAATCATTTAGCTACCATTAATTTAATCTATCTCTGTGTTTGCTGTGCCCCCAAGGGCTAGGCTAAAAGCACAGAGGCTGACTCCAAAGTTGGCCACCACTCCAAATGCTAGGACGGGTTTATTCCTGGCAGGAGGCTACACTGCTTGTTTCTGTATCCTATTAAAATTGTCCATTAGAGATGGTAGGTCTTGACGGCAGGCACTATCTTTCTTCATAGATATTATAAATGTGTTCAGAGGTTAATTAGTGAGAACATTTGATAAATACATCCCAGAAATAATGGGCCCTAGTGTTCCCTGTGCATGATAGGACAACAGGCTCTCAGAGGGGCACAATAACTCTTTTGGGCCATTTACTCCACTGTAGTGGTCATGTGCTAATAGTACTCTAGGGATCTAAATGGGTAACATGCCAACCATAGGCCTTTTACTGCCAGGAATTGCTCTAGACACCACACCTCCAACAAAATTACAAGGCTGTGAAAGACAAGGGCTGCATCTCTGATTTCTTTTGTGTCCTTGGAAAGCGCTCAATGCAGCTTCTATGTCCAACAACCGGGAAATGGCAGAATAAACCCTGGTTTATCAGAGTAATGGAATATTATTGCACCATAAGTAACAGACGTCCATGAAGAACTTTCAGAAACACAAAAAGACTTATACAAAGGGTCAGAGAAAAAAGAAGGGAGACTCAGAATGTATACACTGACTACAACTATCTGGAAAACAGCAATAAAGTCTGAGAACTGAAGGGGAGGATGAAGCCAACAAAATGCTGCTGTTGCTATTTTGTTAAAAGTTTATTTAGTATGTTTAGCAGACTATAAGGGCTGAGAGTTAATAGGCACATCTATAATTTTCTTTTAATCAGCTGAACTAATTTTGCTTATTAAGTTGATAATAAAATTATTTTTAGAAACAACAACAAAGTACCTAATGCTTTGAACATAAATGTCTCTAAAATGTTTGTGGCTTCTGAATAACCTGAGGACAGTCAGGCTAATGGATTTAGATTGTTATACTCAAACTGGGAAACTGAAGCCATTTTGAAATTAGTCCCTTAAAGGCTGGAAGCAAGATGGCTTCAGCCAAACAGAGCCAACACTGCACTGGTTAACCAATCTGAATCTTCAAACCAGCAAAAAAAATTTTAAAAAATTACTTCCAAAGTAAGATTCTGATATCATTACCTTAGTAATATGGACAATGCGATCTACCTCAGCATCTGTCATTTCTGAAAGGCATTTTGCTGCATTGATATACAGGTCCACATCAGTTCTCTGGCAAACAAGCACATAAAAATGCATTTAGGCATTAGGAGAACAAGTCTATTTCAAATCTTTTAAATAAGAGAAAAACCACAATCTTTTTTGTATTCCTTTGTACCTATGAACAGATCTGCTGAGATTTTCTACTTTAATCAAATATAAGAAAATTGATAATCCTGCTTTTTAACTGTATTTAATTTTACCACTACGCAGTTAAGAGAAAAAAATTAGTGGGCTCTGATATTTTTCATTCCTTTGTGTATTTCTGACATCTCAAAAAAAAAAAAAGGCTCCTGTCATCTGTGGGCAATTTTTGCCAATATAAAGAAATCAAGATATAGGTGTGTCTTCAGCCCACCAGTACTTTGATAGTACTCTTCCTTCCGAAATTTCTTAAAATAGGTAAACTTATGGCAATATTCTTGCCTGAATATTCTCTAGGCAGACTCTCATGTGAAATCTCTTATTTCATTTCTAGAGTCAGTTATTCTGCAAAGAGACCTTGAGTGAATTCTCTGGCTCAGCACTGGGTGATCTATGTCCAGTCTGCACAAAACCATGGGTTCTAAATTTTAAACCTCGACAACCCAGATCTTGAAAGAGAAAACACTCCCAGTAAAGAAAAGAATGTGACTATTTCTCATTAATTCCCCACCCACTTTCTTAAAACATTTGCCTCCTTGCCTTGCCAAAAAGGCTGTAAAAAAAAATTCCTAAATATAAATTATAAAGGAATGCAAATATTTTTGCTCCTTACCCGAATCTTGTTTGGCAAAAGATCAAAGGTTTTCTCAGTAGCCCAGCAGAGGAGACTCCAGAGGTATTGAGCTGGACTGGGCAGCTTCATAGCCTGGCTAAGTCCCTGTAAGGCACTGTGACATAACTCATGATTCTGGACAGCGGGAGTAGCTTCAAAAAGCTGCACCATAAACACTTGAGTGAAAACCTGAAGCTGGTCCTCAGAAACATGTTTCATCCACAGTGGCAGAGACACCAAAAGGTACTTCTTGGTTTTCAGCTGGAAGCAAAACAGGGCACTTGATGTAAACAGTAGAGAACAGAGTCAAAGGCCTATACTACACAGAACCCTACATTCTGTCAGCTAATAGATGCAATGAACAGTTACAGATGTTTATGGCTTGTCTTTTGTCTATCAACACAAATGTCTCCAAATCTTGTTAACATTTGGATTTAGTTTTTCCCATAGTTTCACAAATCAATGGAGTCACCGATATAGGTAATAATAGCTGTTGTTTCCTCTTAGCCAATATTGACACGTGTGTGTGTGTGTGTGTGTGTGTGTGTGTGTGTGTGTTTGTATTAAGTTTTGGCCATGAGTTACTCAGCTTTAAACAGATGCTCTTTTTGGCCAGCAGAATAAAAGTGTTATAGCCAGGCATGGTGAAATACACACGTAATCCTGCTATTGGGGGAGGCTGAGGCTGGTGGGTCATTTAAATTCAGAAATTCTGAGCTGCTGTGGGGCTAAAGTCTATGCAGTGTCCATACCAAAGGGGTGAGCATATAGGAGCAGAGTGCCACCAGGCTGCCTTAGGAGGGGCGAATCAGCCCAGGATAGGAAAAAAAAAAGGAACAAGTTAAAAGTGTCTGTGCTGATTAGCACTGGAAGTGAACACTGAATTTCCAGCCTAAGACAGTCTAGGAGACCTAGTCTCCAAAAGTAGGAAAAATAAACGAAAATGGAAAAAGAATTAAAATAGTGTTTCTCAAAGAACACAAAAGTAGATATTCTCTTTAGTTCAGAAAGGCCATACTTTCACGAAAGAAAATTCCCTGGAAGGATAAAGGCTACACAACTCAGGTCCATCGCTATCACCATCATCTGTTACCATCATCATCGTCATCGACATTTATACAGCACTTGGTACATGCCAGGCACCGCACTAAGTGTTTTACAATTATTATCTCATTCGATTCTCACAGCAACCCTGGGAAGTAAATGCCATTATTATCCACACTTTACAGATAAGGAGACGGAGGCAAAGAAGTCAAGTCACACAGCATACAAGTATCTGAAGCTGGATCTGAACTCAGATTTTCCTGACTCCAAGAACAGCACTCTATCCACCCCAACACATTCTTTCTACTACAGTTTGCTGCCTCTCTACACCAATACTACTACAAATGTTAGTGCCAGCTCTTTAAATTGAAACACACAGGTCTGGAAAAAAATGGATTATGACCTAGTGATACTTGGGTAATCTACTGTTTCTATTAAAGAACAATAAGGTATCTTGTCAGTTGAGGAACAGCCGTCCTTTCCAACAACTCTGAATAAACCACTGTCGACTCAACGAGGTTTTCTGGTGGTAGATTTTGTTGGAAATAAAAATCTGATAGCCCACAAGAAGAGACTCTTGATTAAAGCTAGGCAGAGCCCCTCAGACTGCGCTACATTTAATTTCTTGCCAAAGAGGACAAATGAAGTTGTCAGCTAACTCTTCTAGGGAGGGTCCGCCTAGGGTGTAACAGCCTTTTAGCTGATCTCCCTATTTCTGTTCCCTCCCTTGACCTCCAGCAAGGAGGCTGGGTATCCTGTATAGTGATACCAGATTCAGTTTTTCTAAATCACCACTGTTACCACTCTTCTACACAAAATCTCATAATAGCGCAAGTTAAAATCTGACATTTTGGCATTTGAGGCTAGATATGTCTGGAAAACAAAAAAGTTTTCGAAATTCCCATAATCATAAGATGTTTTTTGGTGTGTCTCCTGCTCCATTAAAAACTGTCAGAAAACCTTGAAGATATATTTCCAGAACGATTAATAAACTATTCAGGATAAAGGCTACTTGCCTTAGGATGCTTCTATCTAGTCAATATTCCCTTAAAACCATTTCTAAAAATTATGCATTAAGATTTGTATAACTTTATACAAAATGTCCAGATAGTAGACAATTCTAATTCCTGCATATAGAGGACAGGTGAAGTTCTTACACTTAGGAAGAGCAAAGTACATTTCTACTAACAAGAGAACACTCAGAGTTTCATAAGAGATGGAAGGAATGAATGCTTTCTCTATTTATAAGATTCTTTTTTTTTTTTAACTTTCGATCAAGAGGTCAGTCAGTCAATAAACATTTAAGCATCTGCTATTTACCAGGCACTGTGCTAAATGATAGGGATAAAAAGAAAGGCAAAAGACATTCCCCACTCTCAAGGGGCTCACAGTCAAACTTATAAACTATATACAAAGAAGAAATATACAGGGTAAATTGGAAATGATCAACAGAGAGAAGGCACTAGTATTAAGAAATTGATAGATACTCTCCTATCCTCCTAACTAAGCCTTAATAATATGGTATCAACAGCCATTAAATCCTGTCAAGATTAGAAACAGAAAGCTTAATAAATTGCCTTCTCAAAACACTCAGCGTGGGGAAGAACATGAGTAAAGGTCTTTAGGAGAAGTTGAAATATGGTTCCTCCTGGCCATGGGAACTTGAGACCCACAAAGTAACTGAAAGCAGAACTATTAATTAAAAGGTAAGAATCTGAATTCTCTGGAATCAAATTAAATTGTATTTTAGCAATCAAAAGAGCAAATAAGTGAAATAAAATATTAAATAAAAATAACAGGTACATAATTACATGCTACATATAAAATATATAACATCGTATAATAAATGATAAAATAATAAATAAAATCAAATTATATTTTAGCATGCGAATGAAATAACCTATGAATTCCAACTGCTCTGACATTGTTAAAAAAAAAGACGTGCTAAATCTTAATAGCAAAAGAAGCTGGAGAATGCCATTACTGTATATATATCCAATGTAGCTGAGTACTGGTATGAAAACTAGTCACTAAAACACTTTTTCCATTTCTGTCCCTAATTTAATTAAACAAACATTAACTCAACACCTAATGTTTGGAAGACACTGTGACAAGTATTGGGTCCCTCAAGGAGCTTACGTTCTCAGAAAAACCGTGAGCCCATTTAGAAACATTTCCAGTTATTCATAAAGTACTGAGCTCCCCATCACTAGAGGTCCTCAACCAGAAGCTAGATGTCCAGGTACTGTGCTAAGTAACAGGTATGTAAAGAAAGGCAAAAGACATATCTCAAGACATAATGGATATGGAGGAAGGGCTTTTAAGTGAAAGAGGAATTGGACTATTTAATGCAATGAAGCTGTTCATTGATGTTAGATAAATCCAGTTTTAATAGAGCTCAGCAAAAGGTAGAACTTAAGTAAAGTCATCTTAAGAGTACTTCAGGATGAAAATTGAAGGATGAAAAATAGAAAGATGGAAGAAATATGTAATGATTACTATAACAAACTGATTTTACCATCATGGACAATGGAACCATAATTTGGACCCTAACTTTATAGGCCTGAACGTACACACAGAGGATGAAGAAACATCATGAAAGAGAAGAATGATGGGAAGGGCAGCTGAACTTAACCAAGTATAAAGAGAAGAAATCTGTGCTAGAGGAGATTGTGAAAACAATAAAGAATCAACTAAAGGCTGTGAGGTATAGGAAATAAGGGAAAACACCAAAGGTGTGGGGGGAAAAAAATCTTAGATCTTATCCAAAAAAAAGACAACCAAGAAGACATCAATACCTGCTAGCTCTATACTCCTACTCTACCAGCTACACAAGACTTTTAGGACTATCCATATATAAAATGAAGGCACTGTTGAGGAGGATATTAGTATGAAAAAAAATAAAGTTTTAATCACATCTTAACATTTTTTAAACTTACCGAAAAAAGCAGAAAACATAAAGTGTCATTGGGGTTATTATTCACTGATTATGAAAAACCACTTGATTCAGTAGCAGTAATGCTACTTACTTTAGGGTTCTTTTCTAATAATGTGTCTGCCAAACGTCAAAGTTATTCAACATTCCTCAAAAGATATAATGACAGAAATTCCTTAAAAGATATAATTACAGAAAGGATTTAATGACAGAAATAACCCTGTTCAGTGATCTTCAGATGAGGAAGAAAACAGGAAGATATATGCTTATCTAAGATGTTTGCCAATGAATTTAAGAGATTCAGTGTAAAGTCCACATTGAAGAGGCTTTCTTTGTGGATAGTGAGGTCGTCTAGACTGTCCTGTTAACAAATGACTGTGCGCTGGTTACATCAAGCTCTGGGACACTACAAAACCTCCTATTAGTTAGAAGCACTCAGAAGAGTTGGGTCTTACTGTCCACACAAGAAGGTACATATTAGTAGGTAAAGAATGTAGCCCAGAATACAGCATGCATTTTGAGAGAAAGCCTAGTCTATCAGGATACCTAGAATTGGGACAGAGCACAGGACTGGAAGCGGAAAGTAGGCTGGACTGCTTTCAGGAAATTGCAAAGCTTCTTTAATGATCTCCCCACCCCCTAAGTTTCCCATGCATATTTGTTGCTGCTGTTTTCAAATTTTTTAAAGTTCTGAATTTAAACACCAAATAAAATGAACATTGATATACATACAAGGTACATCAAAAAAGAGTGTATACAAAACTAGAAATCTCAACTACAAACAGCTTGCTTTTCTTAATAGACTTATAATAAATTCAACATTAACTTGAAAAGCTTATCTGTTTCTTTCCAGCCTTTATACTGTTATCACCTGTGCATTTTAAAAGAATCTTCAGTTACTCTTGGAAACCTCCCCCTAAATTGAGGGGAGAAAAATAAAGAAACACAAGACCTTCTAACACATATGCATAATGTCAAGCAAAACAAATTTCCACGCGGGTTGTGTCTGAAAATGTAGGTCTTATTTTACTCCATGAGTCCATTACTTCTCTGAAAGGAGATGAGCAGCATGCTTCACCAGTGGTTTTTTGGAACTGTCACTGGTTGTTGCATCGATCAGAGTTTTTAAGTTTTATTACAACATTGTATAAATTGTTCTGTTGGTTCTTCTCCCTTCACTCTGCATCAGTTCACAGAAGTCTTCCCAGGTTTCTTGGAAACTATTTTGTCATTGGCTTACAAAGACACATGTTTTTAGTACAAACAATTTACCAGTGTTGTATGGTAACAAGAAATAGAATACACTAGTCTCTGAAGAATTTAGGATAAATATCACACTGAGCAATGGAAAGGTAATGGTAGGTGTTGTCAGGCTGCAACATAAGACCAATAAAGGAACTTCGAAACAGAACAGGAGTAAAAGATGTCACCAAGGAAATGTATGATAGGAAGAAAAGATGGGCTGTTCACATGGCAAGGGAAGACAAGTGAGCAGGCAGAATGGTTCACTAATGCTCTCACAACCTCAAGAGAAAGCGAAGGAGGTCTCTAGCATATTTGGTGGAACCTGTAAATTTATAAGAGGACATTTCTTCTCTGGAAATAAAATTCTCTTATTTGCTGTGGAAAGATAGAATTATGGCCCCAGGCCACACCTCATGTTGCATTTAGTCATCCACTGGAAAACCAGGGCTTCCCTGAGCATCTTCCTATTTGTTTTCTTACTGCTTCCTTCTACCCACCTACAGATCAACTCTCCAGAGACAATGCCCCTCCTCTCCACCCCTGCTAGTTTGGAACTATGCTGTATAGCTAATCTATCCTAATTGATGGATGAGTAGGTAGATGAGTCAATCTACTTTGGGCAAGGAGGGAGCCCAATCATCCTCAAAGTCCCATTCAGCCATCTACAAGGAAACTGAAGCCTACTTGGCTATTTTGCCATCTCCTCTGATGCGCAAGGCATATAACATCCCAGTCTTTGGTCCCAACATACTTTCTACCTCTTACTCTTGGCTAATCAAATCAATACAGCCATTATTACTAGAAAGTATGTGCCAGTCAAGTGCCCAATGGCTTCACTCACAATCTCCGTGCATCTCCAGATCAATGCTCCCTTTCCTGGGCACCGTTCCCTTATAGGTGTGGAATCAGCCATTACTGTAAAATGGAAGCTCCTGAGGGCAAGGCTGCACCATTTTGTATTTGTATTCACAGCCTCTAGCACAGGGGTCAGGGCCATTTTTATTCATTCATTCATTCATTAAATTGTTTTTAATAGTATCTTACCAGTGTTTTACAGAAATAGGAAATAAAGAGAATAAATTAGTTGTAAAATATGTGTAATTTTAAGTTTTTTATAAATAAGGATGCAGGGAAGCGTTTCTTTTGCTGACTAACAAATACCCTTGAGAATTCATAATGGATTCTGGACATAGATATGACTGCAATATACGCCCCATAGCAATAAGGCACATGGAAAGAACAGGTACTATTTGTGGAGTCAGAAGATCTATTGTGTCATTCTCAGCAACACACACACACACACACACACACACACACACGATCACCTGAGTGACCATCAGTCTCTTCAGCTGTAAAATTAGGATAATAATGTTTGGCATGCTGGAGATCAAGAATCAATCAATCATTTTCCATCTGCTACCTACGATCTGGGAATAGAGGACCCTCTTTTTTTTTTTTAAGATATGCCTGCCAAATGCCAACTTTGGAAATTCTTTAGAAAAGGAACTAGGTTCTTTAAAATAGCACCCAAATTCTTATTTACTACATACACTCAGACTGTGGATTAGTGGTGGTACTACCCACATCCCCAACAGCATAGCTGCATTTTGAGATGATTGTGCCTGGGTCACCATAATTTCAATGGATAACTGCTGAACTTCTTCACCTAAAAAGAGAAGAAAAACTCTTAATATAGTATTTTCTCCAGTGATTTAAGACATTTCAAGTTAAATATATTAGACATAATTTTAATTCCTATAGATACAAGGAATATCATTTAAAATTAATATTCCAAGAGGCCTTTTGGATGGGAGAAGAAGCCATTTTAAGCATATTCTCAAGTCAACATACAACTGACAGGGTCTCCCTGCCAACTAGAAGGATTCTATGAGATCAAAAGGCTCAAACCCAAATTTTCTTAGACGCCTGATGAAGAAATGTTGGCCTTAAACCATGAGGAGTTTGACACCTTGATCCTACACCAAAGGGCTCCTTAGCGGGAAGGTTCAGTTGTGCCTGGAATCACTTAAATATGGCCTCCAGATTAACACATCAGCACAGCTGTTTCCTCATTTCCATTTCTCTGAATTTTGTTTCAAACTAAAGCTGTAACAGCTCTCATTCAGGATTTGAGAACTTAAATTGAATAATCTAATAACAGACATACTCCAACACTGTCTCCAAAAGATTATTATGCAATTTAGAGGTCATCAACCTAGGGTATGTGAAATTTTTTCTTAATTGATAACTGTATTTCAAAATAATTTGTTCTTTCTAATCCTATGTATTTTATTTTATGGATTTCTCAATGGATTCTCAACAAAAATGTTGAGAAGGGGGCCATAGACTTCACTAGAATGCCAAAGAGGTCCATTCATGACACAAAAAAGGTTTAAGAACAGTAGGTCTAGATTTCTGCCCTTCAGAACTCCAAACTCCTACCAGAATCAGATTAAAATGTAATTATGAAATGTTTAATAAAATAAATAAAAATATGACATAAACAACGTAAATTTGATTTTCTAAGTCAACATGTAGCCTGCAGGGACCCATTTCTATTTAAGTTTGACACTACTAGTCTAGAAGAATATCTAGAGATGGTCCAGAGGATTGAGACACTATAAGGTTTCTAGTAGTGAATTTGCTTCCCTCACAAAGTTTCTGTAGGAAAACGAAAACAAAGTAATGATCATAAATCCATATTGTTCAGGTATAGAACATCTCCACAGATAATTTACATTTATTTTTGTTTACTTGGAGGCACAGACCTGGTAAGTCCCTTGGGTGCCATCCTTGGGCAAAATTTCTCTGTGCCCTCCAACATTCTGCCTCACATTCTCAAATTTTCTATCAAAACTGGCTCTGAAGACACAAAAAAATGGTTAAAAGTCCTTGGTTTGGATAGAATAGACTAGGCTTGGGTTTTCATGCCTCCTCTCAATCAGCATGTCTTGGTTCCATCAGGGCAGCAGTTCTCAAACTTCACACTCTTAAAAATTACTGAGGATCCCCCATCCCAAAGAGCTTGTGTTTATGTGGGTTCTATCTATCAATATTTACCATATTAGAAATTAAAATGTCTTAGTGTTATTATAATGTCACAGACATCCAAAAGGGTCTTGGGGACTCCTAGGGGTCTTTGGACTACACTTTGAGAATCAGTGCATTGGAGTACTTCCCTAGATCAGTGAAATTCCTTAAACAATAACATCACATTACCACTATTCAAGAATGGAAAGGAACAAGCTCAACGGCGCTAAAAGAACCACCGATGACCCCCAATGTGGCCTAGCACACATTTCACTAGTCGGTTCATGCTGCATGGAATGTAGACAATGGTACTCTGAACATATATTTACCAAAGTTCAGTCTCATAAGAGGGGAGAGAAGGGAAGCCCAATTCACAGGAGGGTACTGGTGATTTTCTCCAACAGTTGCTATGGGTTTCATTACTACTTTCACAAAGGAAGGAGGAACAGACTCAGGACCTATAACAGAGAAGAAACAAATGAATCACCGCCACAAAAGCACTTCCTCAAAGAAAACGATGATGACCAAAGAGACCTATGAGAAAATGGAAGTAGAAGAGAATACCTCTTCTATGAGTTTCTTCATTGTGTTGAGCAATACTTGCCTCCACTCCAAACCCTAGTTTGGAAAAGAGAAGTAGTGTCCAAAGAAAAGAAGGCAGCTGCAGCAGTACCAAACAAACATTATCTTCATAGCCTGTGGACCAGTCTGGGAGAAAAAGGGCCAACTTGGTGGCCACTGAGAGTAGTCACAGAGTACCAGCTAAAATACATATTCCTGATATTCCTCTGATACATGCTCTTCTAAACAGAGATTCATTTACAGTAACGAGTTCTTTGGGGGGAATTCCAATTTACCCACCATCAAGGTTAAGCATACCATTCATTTACAAGTTAATATCTTAGTGTCAGCTGTTCTAATCAGATAAATAACCCACTGATGAGAACTTAGAGTGAAGTATTGATTTGGTGGGAAAGGGAAGAAAGAAGATAAAGAGGAGATATATCCATACAAGTCAGATACCTACACGGATGGGTGACTTCTCTCCATTGGTCTGCCTAGCTCCTCTTCCCTCTTTCATATGGATACTGAGACAAACCCCATCTTATGGGGCATGGCATAATAATAATAAGAGTGGGCATTTATATAGCATTTTACATATGTTAGTTCATCTCGCCATCACAAAAACCCTGTGAGGCAGGTGCTATTATGGTCCCCACTTTACAGAGGAAGAAACTGAGGCTGACAAAAGTTAAGTGACTAGCCCATGATCACACAGCTAGTAAGTGTCTGAGGTAAGATTTTAACTCAGGTCTTCCTAACACCAAGATTAGTGCTATATGTACTGTGCCATCTAGCTACCCAACTCTCCAAATGTTTAGGTTTTGTTTATTCAACTAACTAAGGGCGCAATAGGTCAGTACATTCTAAACTGTACATTTCTGTACCAGAGCACACATCACTGCATGCTTTTCTCTGAAAATTTCTTGTATTTGGCTCCTATAGCAACTTTACTTAAGGTAGAACTGGCCAGAAGTGGTACTTCTTGTTTCTCCTCCTTCCTCATCAACATATATCTAACTTCACTCCTATAAAGAAAAGGCCTTGGTGAGTAAGTTATTTTTGCTTGTAAAATTTCAAGGCAAAAGCGTACCTGCCAATCAAAACATGCATTTGAAATGAATGAAATTTGTTACCCTTCCATTTTGAGGGGGAACTCCGGAGATTTTAGGAATCTTATTACGGAACTAATCATTATTACTGCAAGGGGATGGCATCTGGACCCAAAATATTAAACTGATATAACTTGGCATTGATTACAACATGTATGGTAACCTAAGTCACACTTCATACACCTTACTGGGATTAATAGCAATGAAATTTTGATTGAGAAGGAGGAAGAAAAGAGGTAAGAAAAGAGGACATGTTAGGAGTGTGAAGAGATGAATACCAGCAGGAACCAGAATCCTACTTAACACTACTTAAAATACTTGAGCTTGAACAGAATAATAAAATAGTAAGAAAGCATCTTAGACATTATCTAGTACAGGCCTGTCATTTCTCAAATGAAGAAAATTAGGCCTGGGGAGATGAAATTACTTATCTCTGGTTATACCGAGTTAACTGCAGGCAGCTCGCTGGTGAAGTGGACAGAGCGCCAGGCCTAGAGCCAAGAATACCTGAGGAGTTCAAATTAGGCTTCACATATTCCCTGGTTGGATGACCCTGGGCAAGTGACTTAACAGCCACCTGCCTCAGCTTTCAGCTGTAAAATGGGGATAGCAGCAGCCACCATCGCCCAGGTTTGTCGCTTAGCACAGTACCTCGTACACAGTAGGAATGTAATCAAGGCTTGTTCCCTTCTACCTTCTCTCTCACTCCTCCCAGGATTAAAGCATAAGCCTCCCAGTCCAGAGCTCTTTCTACTACACTATATTTGCTCTATCACCTCTGTGACATTGCTTTTTCAAGTAGAGGAATATTTTGGATAACTCTACTTCATTCAAATGCGGATCTATGACCCAATCGGACACGGAATACCTTTTAAGAAACAATTACAGGTATAAAAAGGTGATACTGGGAAGTAACACATGGGCCATTTTTCTCCATGTTTGTACATGCTTTTCCTTTCATGCCCTTTCAAATATGGGGCTAGGAAAAGAGGTGAGTTAGTCATGTAGCAAGTAGATACTCAGGGACAGACAGCCTGAGTACCCTATGGGTACAAATGAAATGATCTAAAAATTCTAAGGTGGTTCTCAATAAAACTGTCAGACAGAGGCAGTGTGGCCAAGTGATGTCCTTGAGGAAATATGATGATACCTCATCTAAGTGATAAAAAAATGTAAAATGTAGAAAGAATAGCCTTTTAATATTGAGACAGGAAAAGAAAAGGTCACATTGGATAAGAGAAAACATGTAAACATTCAGAATCTTGAATGAAGGTCCTTAGAAACAGTAGTTTTGTTGTGCTTGGGATTGTTTAAATGTGGTTCTATCTAAAAGCAATAGGCCACCCCACCACCTCAGGTACTATGAATGGCTTTCAAGTCTTGATGGGGTCATCTAGATAAAAACCCTGAGTCTCTCACAAGAGGTTCCCCTCTTCAAAAATAAAGACTAATTGACCAAAACTTGGCTGTCCAAAGAACAGAATGTTTGTTAACCCATCTGCTGCTGGCATAGGGCAAATAATTCACCATATGCTTTTCATTCTTTAAATTACTAACATTAAAAGTGGATAGTCTTCTAGTAGATAGGCTCAGGAAGTCATCTGATAGTTTCTTCTGTTCTACTCATGCCAAGAATGATTGTTTTTATCCTCCAAAAGAGTTTGTTCTTCGAGACAGCTCACCAAAGTTGTCATCCTCCCTACTACAGCCCCGCTAGGCTGCAGTGAGTGACATCCAGACATTTTAATTCAAAGGCTGCTACAGAAGGGAGTTATTAAAATTCAAATGAGCTGAGCATATTGAAGAAGAAAACACTGGTTTGCATGCACACCTCTGTATTTGGCCATCCCATTTAGTCCCACAGAACAGGGTTTTGTTTTGTTTGTTTTAAATGGGCTTCTGAGGCTGAGGTCAGCCTCCCACGGCCCCCACGCCTCTAGGGTCATCATCAGTAATTTGGAAGGCTGAATGGATTTTCTACTGAATCTAGTCAGCAACTTCGACAAGGAGGCAGCTCTCTCCCACAACCCATAAGTGTGAAATGTCTGATTTTTTTTTTATAAAAGGGTATTTATTGTACCTGTTTACAAATGGGTTGCAAGCCGACGGTACAGGACAGCCATCGGTTCAGCTGTACCTGAGTTATAAGGCATAAAGGAGAGCAAAGTTGCTGGTTTGTGCCTTGGCTGCTCACAAAGGCTTATGGATTTCCTAAGAATTCACAAATGGATCCAGAAAGCAAATCCTCTCCTGCAAAGCTAACATAAATTTGGGCAGTCCAAATGAGCGAATTTTTGCTCAGGATAACAGTTTATCCTTCTTTTGCTCTTACAAATTTTTTGCCTCCTTCTGCAAATAAATTCCTCACATCATCATCATACTTAAATCAGAAGCAAATGCATATTTGCTTTATTTAAAAAGATAGATGTGAAAACATCCCATGCTCCTAGCTTTGTTTTTATCACAAAATCTATAAGCTACTTTGGCTAGGTTTCAGATTCTTAATAATTACACTAGCTCTTTTATAATGTTTTCTTCAGGGCATTAAGCACTGCTGCCATTAGTGATGAAAACTTATTTTGAATGTACGAGACATTAAAGCAAACAGCAACATATCATGGTGTAAAAGGACAAAAGTATGTTTTCTAGATCTCCAGATATTTGAAGTGTTTTTTTCTTAAGCATATCAAAGTAGTTCACAATTTGGGAACTCACTTGTATCATTAGACAGACTATGGGCTTTGAGGGATTCCTATGCTGGCTGTGAAGACTAGAAGACTTGACCTCTAAGGGTCCCTACTCGACTCTAAGATGGTATGACCTCTGGAAGCCACATCCTTGGCTGGACAGCTTTCTTCAAACTTCGTCTAATATGAAAATGACATTATTTTCCTGGAAGCCTGAGACTTTCTCAACTCCTTTTAAAAAAAAAATACAGAGCTGTTTTTACCTAGAGCAATCCAGTTAAGTCCAGATAACAATCCTCCCCAATGAAACTCATCCTTCAGTCAGGTGGGTATTCAATTCAACTTATTCCAAAAGCCCTCAATGGAATATTATTATATTTTTTAAAAAGCATTTATTAAGTGTCTACATGGCATCATTTCAGCCGCTGTATAAAGTAACAGAACCAATTTCTGACATCAGTCAGGTTATGATGGAATAGACAAGAATCGAAGGACAGAAGAAAGTACAGAGGATAGAAATGTGAATTTAATAAATTATTTACATATGGATAAGTATTAAAACACATGGTTTCAATGTAATAAAAATTGACAACTGACACTAAATACATGTTGACTGACAGATTATGTGTGGGGGATGCAACAGAGACTTTGCTTATAAAGGGAGGCCCAGCAAAACAAAATGTACCTGACATGTAATCTCCCATTAAATGGCACCCAAGATTAAGCTGGCAAGAAAAATATCTGTTGAGAATTTTCAGTGAAAGATTAATATCTACAACAGGTCCACCAAGCCCCAGACACTATTTTGCTCAAGAGGAAATACTAAACTATTCTTTTTTTGTGTGTAAGCTTTTGTATAGAAAGATTCTTGGTAGGCTTTGCTGCAGAGCAGTCTACGGTTTAAGGCAAGGGAAGACATTTCTCTGTGTCCCTCCCATCCCCCACTCATCGTAACCCACCCCCTCCCACCCCGAAACTCTATGCTGTTTAGCTCCAGAGTGGCACACTTTGGAACACAATTACTTACTATGGTACACAAGTAGAAAGAAAGATTAAAAACCAAGGAATTTGCTCTCTTACCTTTCTTCCCTCCTTCAATGATAAAGTCAACAGCTGCCCTAATAAAGCTGTTCTCGGGCAAATAGCTAAAGTCAGCAGGAACTGCAGAGACAGAAAACCATCAAATTAGCCAGTGAACTTGGCGGGACTAATGAAGGAAAGATAATGATCTCCTGCTGCCATTTCAACCTAGAGACAAAGCTGAGATGTTTATGCCATTAATCTCTGCACAATACTCCGTGGCTGCAACTAATTCTATTACGTTAAGTGACTGATGTCCAAGTAATCATTTAGGCTTTGCTAGCAAATTAAAACAATGGCAGAAGTTGTGAGGCTGCCAATCACAGAGACTAGATCGTTTCGGTAACCCACTGAGGAGGGTGTGTACTGGAGTAAACACCTCCTTAATGCTCCACCAATGAGCTCAACAGGGTGACCTCTTAGGGGATGGAAGGAAAATGCTAAGCTGCTTTGTTGAAAGTACTGTCAAGTGGGCCACTCTAAGACATACTGAATTGTACACATGATACATGGAAACATAAAACTTGTATCAATGCCAATGACTCCTTTCACATGGTGTAGACAGCTAAGTGACCAATACCGGCTACTGACCTGGAATAGGAAGTCACTGACATCTATGCTGGTAAAGGCCTAGGAGTCTCCTAATTCCTTTTTTCTCAGTCCCCCACAATTGTTTTATCTCGTTTTTCTCTTGTTGCCATGAATGACTCATTTGGAAAGTTCCATTATAAAGAAGGCATCGGTAGCTTTATTTTACAGATGGATTACAGGATTTAGAGCTGGAAGGGAACTTGGAAATCATCTACTATAACCTCCCCTGGTATAACAGTAAATTACAATTCATCACTGTACAGGACCGAAGAGGTCAAACATTCTCTAGAATATAACAAAAAGAAGCCTAATTAAAAAGTAAAGGCTTGATATAGGCTACATGTTGTATGTGGATAGGGTTAGGTCCATTTTCTATCACTAATCATATAAAAATTTTCTGCCATATTCTTACAGTTAACTGTAGTTAACTATTCTGAGAAAGATATGTTTTCCCTGCAAATAAGGAACCTTAGTGCAAAGCAGAATGGATGAAAGAAGGAGAAACTTATTATAGTAGACTCTCATTTTAAAGGCATTCATTAGTTATACTTGGTGGTTGTCTCTTCTTTGCCCTCGGATCCCGAAGCCCTAACAGGGTACCTCACTTAATAAAGACTTAGTGATTAATTGACTGGGATACATGTTACTATGTTAAAAGTGAAATTAGGTTAAAAGAATAACTTCTAGTAACAAAACTCATTTAGGGTTGAGTTTGAGGATGCATCAGTACCAGAATCCATAAATAATAGGCTGGGTCATGACTCCTTAATGAATTAATGGTGAAGCCCTCCACCTCAAACCACCTAGCAGGAGCCTAAATGAGAGCTGTTAAGGCTTCAGTTAAAAAAAAGCCAGAAATAGAAAAGACTTGTCAAATTAAGGTCCATAATTTTATATCAAAGGCAGACGAGCTCCAACTCTTTAAATAAATCTATCCCATTATTTTTCTTAGTGGAACAAAAAAAATCCCACACAAAACAGGACCATATGTAGATAGTTTATGAAACCTGGGGACAGTATGAAATCTGAACTGCTCTTACCAGATGTTCTACTCTGACTTGAGGACAAGCTGGATAGATGAAGATGTCCAAGAAGCCAAGCCGCATTTGTCTGAAGTCCAATCACTCCAGAGAAACTGATGACCTACAGAGAAAAATGCAGCAGTTCACTAACAAGACAAATTACAAACTCAGGCCTAATAAGAGGACATTCACAAAATGCTACTGCTGATAATCATGGCCATAGCTTGACCATGATGGAGAACATAAAGACAACAAATTGTAACATCGGAGAACGAACTCTGCCAATGAATGAGTTAGCCTTAAAGGAATTCCTTGCACGCCACACCCCCCCCAAATATTAATAATAAAATAAACAAAAATCCACATAGGATTATAATCCCTATGATTAAAAAATTCCTTCAAACACTAATGAGGGATTATCTCATTGTTAATTTATCTTAAGAAAGTATCAAAACTGACTTGCCCATCTATATGCCAACTACTAATCCTTCCTGATCTTAATTGGTTTTTAATTCTTTGATTATCCAATTATCTTTTCCTCAAGGTCCCGGGACTGTTTCCAGTGTAAGGTCTATAAGAAAAGTATGTATGTGGGAGACAGCATCAGATAACCAACCCCTCACACCATGCCCACTGAGGGCCCTTGGTTGGGTTCGTCGTCCACCCCCCACCCCAGTCCATTCTTTTGGAATTCTCTCAAAAAAGTAGCATATCTAAAATGAAAATCCATTGGCCTTGAAACCTGAGCTGGCACACATCACAAAGGACTGTCTGATAACAAGTCAGTGAAAGTTCGAAGACCTATCGTGAAACATCCTCCAAAATCTGCGTCAATCACACCAAGAGGTTCACGTTTTCAGCAAAAAGAAAAAGAAAAATCAATTTTCAGGTAAGAGGATGTAGACTGAGAAGAAAACCGTCCTTGTCCAGAGGGCTCTCAAGTCCAAGGAGAAAGCTCCCGTTCTCACCTGAGTTATGGTTCTGATTACTTCATTAAGTTGACTTTGAATGTGAGAAGCCTGAATTGTTTCTGATTTCAGCTGCAAACGAATAAACAAATTAAAGCAAGGTTAGAGTAAACAGTTGCAGTCCAGACGCATGTACCATCGTCTGATAAGCCAGCAGATGCTTTCTGTTTATGTTCTTGCTTCCAAACAAAGCATAACATCTCAGAAAAGTTACCAGTGGGAAACATCAAGCATAAAGACAAGAGGATAATAACAAAGTTAAACTATTAGCATGAAATGAAGTTTCCCACCGGTGGATCTTAAGGCTCCTGTCCTTCGCATTCAACCACCTTTTTTTTAGGTCAACGGGCCAGCCCAAAGTTTACCAGATTTCAGCTTTACAAACCCAAATGATGAATCATTTTACATTTTTTTTTTTCATTAGTTCCTTGAGTCAATCAATTCCAACAGCAAGAATTTGGCATTTAAGGCAACATTCCACTCGGCACCACTCCGAAAGCTAGGCTCATAGGACCCATTAACTAAACTGAAAAGAAGAATCTTCTTCAAATATTATCATCAGGTTGTAATTATTATTTTATTAAACATATGATTTCATCAGTGTAGAGCCCTTCCAGTGAAGAAATTTCCTCTGTCGATGGATATCAGTAACTGTAGGTCTGCAGTTGTCGAGGGCCCTGAGAGGCTGAGAAACCTCCCCGAGAGAGTCACAGATATACACACACACACACACACACACACACACACACACACACACACGTGTGTGTGTGTGTGTGTGTGTGTGTGTGTGTATACGTATATACACATACATATATATATACGTATATACACATACATACGTATATGTATGTATGTATATGTCAGAGGCTAGCCCTGAACCAGCCTTCCAGACTAGGAGGTTGACTCTCTGTTTACGATGCCATTCTGCCTGTGTCCTTATGAAATAATCTACAGGTCTCCTTTAAAAGTTAGAAGTTCAAAAAAAGATCTTCCTCCTTTGTCTCAAAAAAGAAATAGATGATATTTATTATCTCCTTGAGAGAGGAACATATGGTTGATGCGTGTGTATCTCTTTTTTTTTTGTCTGTTTTACCTGCATGACTGCACCTTCAGAACCAACCAAGGCAACCAGACCATTAACAGCTGCTAGGCACTGCATTGTGGGAGAACCCTAAAAATCAAATAATAAAAAACTTCAAAGAATGAAAATAGTCAAACGACTGAGATTTGTTAAAACTTGACCTACTCAGAGTCACTTCAACCCAATTCCTTGAGCTCTTTATTTTACCGAACTGTACAAATAAGCAGCTAATGAAAAAAGCATCAGGGCTAAGTTAACATAAGTGACAAACTAAAAGATGTCAACATTCATGAAGTAGGAATCTTCCTAAAATAATAAGAATGTATTCAATACATTATGATAAGTGTAAGAAAATAGAACATCTTGAATATTAATTTCAGCACTAGGGTCACAGTTGATGAAGTAGAAAAATCTTATGAAGAATCTGATAAAATCTGAAAGTGATAGAGATTTTTCAAAACATATCTTGAAATTTGGTGACTGTAATATAAAGATGAGGACAAAGAAGAATGGCATATATCTATTACGTGTGTGTGTGTGTGTGTGTGTGTGTGTGTGTGTGTGTGTGTGTGTAGAAAATATGGTTTGGATTAAGAAATAAAAAAAGCTGAAGGTCTTTCAGACTACTAAGGAGCCTTGCAAGTGTATGTCAGAAACAGTGGCTTCAATAAGAGATTTGGAAATTTCCAGAAATGGTGAACATGCAATATCACAAAAGCAAAACTTGCTATGATATGAAAGAATTAACTACAAAGTTATTTCAGAATCAGTTGTCTAGATAAAGTCATGTCATTGTCTGATGAGAGAAAGGGTCAAACTTCATAGCAATTTAGGAGAAGAAAGGAAACTGCACGTAATGGCAACAGCTCCAACCCAGCATGTTTACAACAAAATATTGCCTCTAAAAATGGAAAATAGATAAAACCAAAGACACTAAAATCATTGCCTTTTCTTAGAAGTTTAATTAATAATGAATCAATCAATTGGAAAGTATTTATTAAGTACCGTGCTAAGCACTGGTGATACAAAGCTATACAGCACCTGTGTTCAAGGAGCTTATATTCTAATAGGAGAAGACAATACATACAGTGGAGCAGTGTTTTGGTTTAGCCAAGTCATCAAAATGGTGATGAGTTGATTAACACACAGGTTCCAGCAGCAAAGGCAAAGCTGTTTCGATTACTGTTCTAGTGGCAGGGGTGGGGAGGTAGGGGAAGGAAATGCATGTTAACGGTGTGCATCTACGATGGATGGCAAGAAGATAACACAGTGAAATATGAAAGCTAGATGGGGCTGGCCTGAGATACTGTCTTCCATGTGATGCATTCAATGAAGAAGCAAACAGTCACTCTTCACAAGTAGAGCCATGACAGCTAAAAACAGTATTAGCTAAGAACATAAGTTCATCTGTAAAATATCCCACAAGAGTTGGATGGGAAATCATAAGCTGTATTACTTCATAAAGAGTAAAAACGTAGAGGAAAGGAGAAGGAAGCTGCTGAAGCTTTGGAGTGACATTAGTTAAGCTAGCTCATCACAAGAATAATCATAATTCAAGCAAGCTAGGTGGAGACAATAAATAGATGTGGAATGACATAGATTTAGTGTTTCTATAATGAGCTATACTCATGGTCAGACAGTCACAGAACTGTCATATTTGTATTTTGTCAACTTTATATATGATTTGCTATGAGGAAAGGGCAATGTCACTTAAGAAGATTAAGAAAAATAGCTGATCCTATCAAATGCACATAAGAGAACATATCTGTGCTGGGCAAACACAATTTTAATGGCACTCAGAGATCAATTTTTCAAGATATTTCAAAAAGGGAAAAAAATTCTACAAGAATGTAAAACAATACTAAATAATATAAAAAGATAGTTAAAAAGACAAGGAAGAAAAGACATTGTAAAAAGATAATTAAAAAGACAAGGAAGAAAAGACATTATCAATTATTTCCCTATGTGCCTACCTCCTCATCTGAGAATGGTCTGTGTATTCCACATAGGTATCTTAACAACAACACAAGAAAAAAAAAACGGCATACTTTTGTAGATGATTTTCCAGTAACAGATGCCATTATCACAATGACATAACTGGCTAAGGGGTGTGGATAAAGAATTCACTGGGTTTGTTTGTTAATTATAAAAAATGACTGACCTAGTGGAGTAACCCATTGCCTCTGGGTTTGTTAACAGCATGTAAAATTACATAATAGATGTGATCGCAAAGATAACTATTAAATGATTCTCATTACGTCAAAATCAGGTGAGGCATAAAAGAGAGACAGTCTCACTAAAGGTGTTAACAAGATCATCGGAGATTGGATTATAGATTATCCTATGGATAGGTAACACTGCACAAAGCTCTAGCACACTACAGGGCCTCTTCTGTGGGCCATGGTAGCTGTCTTCAAGTATTGAAATGGTGGTTACATGGAAGAAGATTTGCTCTGCTTGGCCCTAGAAACTAAAAGGAGGAATAAGTTTCAGAGAAGCCAGTTTTTTTAATGACTATTTTTTTTTTAAAATGCTATAAAAATAAGCACTATTCAAGAATGTGATGAGCTGGCCTAGGAGGTGGTCAGTTCCTCTTTACTGGAGGTCTCCAAGCAAAGGCTAGAAGACCACCTGTAAGAATACTGTAGTAAGTTTTTCTCAGATGTGGGCTGGAATGTGAGCTCTTTCTTTTCTTTGAGATTTCCATTAACTCTAGGGAATCCTTATATATAGAATCCTATAAAATGATCCATAATCACTCAAAAGAAGTAGGCCAAGGCATCAACACAGGAAAATTAAAGGAACAAATACTGCATATTTCCCAAGTTTTAGCATGAAGTTGGATGGCTGGTCCAGTGAATTAGGTCATGGAAAACAGGGTTAGAGTAACTACTTAGGTATCCATGAATTATCCAAAGAGCCAGATGAGGGTTTCCTAGCATGTTGAATGGATCTTTTAGAGAAATTTATAGGAAGACCAGCAAAAATCACATAGTATAAGAGAAAGCGGATAAGTTTCAATCTGTACCGATGAAAGAAGTAGCTGCATTAATAAGATCAGGAGGTATAAGTAGATTTGGTGATTAAATGTGTTTAATTCTTATTAAAATTTGAAAATGACACTACTACAGTGTTGTATAACTCAGCACCTGAAAAATGTTTTTAAACATTCATGTTTTGTGTGATTTTTAAATAATACTATATAAGAAATGACTCCTACCTCTGTAAGAACAATTTTTATCCACGCTGGAAGTAGTCTGTTGCTTAAGTCTTCGGCTTTTCCATGTCCGCAGACTGACAAACCATGAACAACGTTCCCTAATGCCAAGGAAAAGCCTGAATTCTGTTGGGTTTTAAAAAAAAAAAACCAGGGAGGGAAAGGAATAGAAAAGGAAAAATGGCATAGATTAGAAACGACCATATATAGTAACAGAGACATCTTCCAGGGCCTAAACTTCCTATCTTTCCATAATTATTTCTTACAACTCCAGCTAAACTGAATCACTGGCTGTCCCCCAATCTCATCCTAATTATCTCCTACCTCTATATATTCATGCAGATGGTTTCATTTGCCTGGAATGTACTCACTCCCCATCCCAATCTGTTGAAATCTTTTTTTTTTAAATCAATATTTAGCTCATGGAGATTTCCTCAATCTCCCAAAATGAGATTCTTTCCTGTATCCTCAAATTTTCTTGCATTTTGCTTGGTGCTCTTCTGAAACTATCTTGTATTCTACTTATCTGTGTAATTATCATCTCCCTACTCCTTGAAGACTGGTAACGGGAAGCTGGAGTGGAGCGAGAGTTTCTCTTATTTTCATTTTTGTATGTCTGGTGCCCAGCACATCGATGCTTTGCTGCTGTACCTTAAAGAACATGGCACCTCTCCCATCTGACTTTCAGTGGAAACCTTCCATATGTATTGTTTCCCCCATTAGAATGTAAGCTCCTTGAGACCAAGGGCTGTCTTACTTTTCTATTTGTATCTTCAGCTTTTACACGTAGTAAGCACCCAACAAATGCATCGTTCATCCCTCTGTTCTTAAGAAATGTTTTTTCAATTCAATTGAATAATGGTGAGAAAATCAGCAGTTGACAGATGTTACAGGCGGGTGGACTTTGGTTTGTAACAGAAACCACACAGCTTAAGCTCAAGTATTTTGTTTTCAGGAAGTAGCACTGTGCTGTCAGGGGAGCCCGAACCGAACAGCTCTGTTAAATAGCTCTGTCTTCAAAAGGTCAGAATAGTACTACCAGGGTGTGCTCAGCTAGGCAGGCTAATTCCTACATGTGATTAAGAGAGGTGACCACAGCAATCACAGGGTAAGCCTGAAGCCACACTTCAACATTTTGTTGCTGCAGGTATCAAAGAGTATGTGGGTAAATGGGCAGAGGGATGGAAAGAAGAATAGTGGTTACAAAAGGAGAAAAAGTGACTGCAAACCAGCAACTCTTTCAATAACCACTGCGGTCCTGATCAGGCCTTTGAAACAACAAATAAAGGAACCAGAATGGATCTTCTTTTTACGTCTAATAATATAAAGTACTGAAATACTTCAGAAATTTTAAAATATTAAGACTATATACAATCTTTTTTTAAAAAAATTGCCTTTGAGAAGAAAACCAAAGAAAACAAATCTAAATAATGGAAGGCAGCAAGGTGCATTGGAAAAGGTTATGGATTTGGAGAATAAAGTCCTAGGTACAAATCTCAGTTGTGTCACTTAGTATATGAGTGACCAGAAGTAAGTCACTTAATCTCTCAAGACCTCAGTTTTGCCACCTGTAAAATGCAAAAATCATACAAGATGACTTCTGAAGTCCATTCTAATTCCAAATCCAGTGACACTGGGCAGTAAGGAAGGACTAAACCTATGGATGGGAGGAAGGCAAGAGGTACTTCTGAAATAACCTGATCAAGACCTAATCATTAGCTACTGAAACTATTTATGCTTAAAATTATTCCTGGAACCAGTCTGGTGCCTCTCTCAGCTTTAACAGACACTCTGAAGAATCTTGCAGCGAGGTGTAGGGAAAATAGCAATGGAGGTATCTGGAGACCTGAGTGTGAATGCTGCCTCTGACATTCATGGGGGCCCTAAGAATACTTAGTCACTTTGTCTGTATCCTCATCTGTGAAATGAGATAGACTGCAATGATAATTCAGGTCCCTTCTGGCTCTAGTTCCTAAGATTGTTCTAATTTTTTGTAGAATTCTTACATTCTGCAACCAAAGAATTTAAGATCTTAGACATTTTAATCTGAATTTTTTTTTTTAATTCTTCAGCAATGGTTGGGAACATGAAAGGCTTTTCAATTCTCTCTCACATAAGGAGAAATTTTGGGAGAAACATTAGTAGGAAGGCAAAATCTTCAGTGATGAAGTGCTGGGCTAAGAGGTAGAAGAGCCAGTGCTTAACCTGGGCTCCATGGACTCCTTAGGATTCCATTGTTAGATTTCAGGGTGGGGTCCATGAATTTAAAAAAAAAAAATTGCTATCTGTATTTCTCTTTAATTGTTTTCCTTTGTAATCCTATATACTTTATTTAATGAATTTGATAACAATATTGTGAGAAAGGATCCATATGCTTTACCAAACTGCCAAAAGGGTTCATGACACACAAGAAAGGTTAAGAATCCCTACTTTGGAGTGATACACAGGAAAACACAGAGGAGTCTGATAATGCAATTAAACTTCCTCAACTACTTTCTGGATTTAAGGAGTGACTTTAGCACCCAGGGAAGCTCAAAATATGCATGAAGGCATACACCCAAAGAGATGAATAATTCTGAAGGAATCCAGGATATAGCCAATGACCTGTTGGTTATTTTCAACTAATGTCCGAAGTTTATTCATAATATCTTCAGCCTCTACTGCTTCAATAATTCCAGCGCTAAAAGCTGAGGTGCACACACAGCTGAGAGAGTAGGCAAGGACCTGAAGAAAGCACAAGGGAGAAAATGATAAAGAAAACTAGAAGAATTAAAAAGAACATAATTTAAACCTCACAAACATTCTGCCAAATAACTCAATAGGCTAGGGGAACACAAGCATCTAACCATGACGGAGCGCCCTCATAAATAGAGAACTTTATGAACCCTTCAAAAAAAAAAGGCAATAGAGAGGGGAAATAGAAGACAGAACATGGTATATTACATTTCCTCTTTGGTTTGCTGTATGATTTCCTTTATGCCCTAGGCACGTAATATCCTTCTTCATGGTTAGGTTAATATATAAATATGCACACCATGCTTCACTGCTTCAGTGCAGCTGATCTCATCGATGTAGGCATTTGGTACTATGATACTGATCCCTCCCCATCCATACCAGCCACTATACCACTGTTGTTCAAGTCCTCCCACGAATCCTCCACAAGATCCATCCAGTGTTTTTATATGTGTGTGTGTGTGTGTATGTATGTATGTATATGTATGTATTTATATATGTATTTATATATTTATAAACAAATACACTTGGCCAGTACTATGAAGCCTTATGGATACACATATAAGGCCTAACACCAGTCATATAATCTTACTATTGAGACACTAAACCTAAAAAAAAAAGTATAAATAACATGGAATGGTCATGGCAAATGGTCTAAAGCCAACAGAGAACAAGGAAATTGTAAGGTAAGGCTAAAGGCGAAAAATGATTGTGCTTTTGCATAATAATTTGTTACAACCAAGTTGTATATACATATATATACATATGTGTAAAGGTAACAGTGATACCTTTCTCAGATCATATTTACTATAGTTAATATTTCTGTTTCTATTTTTATACCTTTTCTGTGTCTGTTCAAAATAAAACGGAAAACTTGCTACAGTTTGCAAGTTTTCCAGTGCTACAAAGTTCCCTGAGTCCTAAAGCTAAAAATTGGACATCATTCTGGAGAAAAAAATTAACAATTCACTAGAGGCTTCATAAATGAAATGATCTAAAGAAACAAAGAAATTAACAGCAAGACAGCTGCTTTAATTGTGAAAACCTTGTTTTCATTTATTAGTTAAATTGCTCCTCTATCTGAAAAATGTCTCCTTTCACTTAAAAAACAATATTATTAAATCACCCCCTACACTCCTTTAAAAATGGAAATAGAGTGCATGTCCTAGAACAAAACTTCAACCCTGTGTGTCCCAAAGAAATTCACCAATTCAACAGAGCCCCACTGCTGAAAGCAGAGGAGCTACCCAGGGAAACACAGAAGCCATTATGCACTCATCAATAGCTCATGGGGCAGCCTGGGATAAAAGAGAACCTGCTTTAATGAGGGGGGAATCTGGCTGGTCATGAGGTCATCCCCTATTCCTCCAAGAGAATGGCACAGGCTCTTTAGTTCCACCTGGGTATAACAGAGGCAAGCATTAGGGGATCCCAGTATTAGCTTTCCATCTAAACATGGTTAACATATGCAGGCTGTATGCCCCATGGACTGCAATCCCTATACCTAAGTTATGTAAAGGGCAGTCCAATAGGAATGTTTTCACAATGCAATAGAGAATTCATTGTTTGTTGGGTGGCAAAGGGATTCCCATGATATTTTTCACGTTCGTTTCATAAAATTGATAATTATTTGATCTGATGTATCTTTGGCTCATTCATAGCCTAAATTTCTTTTCTTTTTTTTTTTCCGGAGGGGTGGTGGTGGTGGTGGTTATATTTTGCTTTAGCACAATTCCGAAAAGTTACATTTAGCTTTCAGTCTGAATTACATCTCTTCTTAGAGAACCAACCTGATGAAGCTAACTTAGGTTTTTGCTTTTAATGAAGACTCTCATCTTAACTGCCACGTTTAAAGTTAAGTTGATCTTAAAAGCCAAACAGCTTAAAAAAAAAAGCATTGCCTAAGCATAACCTGGTGATCGATCCACATTCTCTTATATCACAAAGCAACAAGATGGAGTAAGAGAAGCAAAACATTAGTAAAAAAAAGAATGAAAGGTCAAAGTCAGCCTCTTACCTCTTGAAATGTTCTGCTTTGGAACCCACTTTCATCCAGGTATGCAGAGAGCTTTCGAAGAGATGTAGCAATGTGTACCCGGGACTCAGTTTGACTGCTGTGGCTCATGAGGGAAAGGACAAGTCCTACTCCCAGGATGCAACCAGTGCTTGGAAAGAAGAAAACATAGTCCAAAACCAGGAATTCAAGGGATTCTCTTAAGGAAAGTTCCTAACGCTGGGAATACTGGGGAGTAGACTGGATTCTATTTCTGCTGTTTATAATGACCATGCAATGTATAAGCTCTGGTAGGTTGTACTCTAGTTAAGAAATGCTTTGAGTATGAGCTTGAAGATGTATCATTGGAAGAATAGCTGAAGTTCACAGAGACCCCTCACAATGAGATGAGAGACTAAGGAATATGTTTTTGCCACAGCAACTCATTAAACTATCTCCTACAGGGTAGAAGCCCTGCCCTCTGCATTAGTATAGGAAGAATTCACTCATCAAACCTTTTAAAGTACAGAAGTACTTATAAGTACATATTTTTATACTCTATCCATTATCTCCTGCTCCTCCCATGTGTGCATGCCCCCTTCTGCAAAAGGCACAGAAAAACTGATGTTTGTTTCATTCAATTAATTTCCTTTATGAAACACCTGCTGTGTGCAAAACAAATATATACTACAGGGAGACATAAAGTTTAGAGAAGATAGGTTTCCTCCCTTTACAGAGCTTACAGATTTATCAGGGAATGAGACACAGATACAGATAGCTGTGTAATATAAAACATTATATGACATGTTCATTTGAGTCATAAATCAAATTTTTTTGCAAGGTCCAAATGGGGAGGGTGTAGGGTTCAGGGAAGCTTTCATGGAAGAAAGTCAAAATGGAGTTGGACTTAAAAGGTGTTTAGGAATTCAAGAGGCAAAGGAGAAGAAGAGGAGCAATACAATAGGATAAAAAGAAGGCATCATTGTGGGTTACTCTCACATGCTTTCTATTTTCTACGTATATGTAACAGCTAGAAATTCAAGGGTAAAGGGAAGAAGCTAACAGTTCCTCTGCACACATGTATATTGATTCTTCTCCATCCTTTGCCTTCTCTGGCTATCACTGAGTCAAAAAAGCTACTGAATGGAATACGTGGCTTTATCACAAGTCACCACGTGGCACTTCTGTTGGTGGTTTGTACTATATACTACAATTCTCTTGAAATCACAAATACACATTTAAAGTCTTGAGATGTCCTCTTAGGAAAAATAATTAGTATTTTCTTAGTGTTTTTAAGGTTAGCAAAGGATTTTTACATATTATCTCATATGACCGTTATAACAAGCCTGTGAAGCAGGTGCTATTATTACACCCATCTTACAGACGAGGAACGTGAGGCTAAGGCAGGTTAAGTGACTTATCAAGGAGTACGGTTATTAAATGTCTGAGACAGAAATATGACCTCAGGCCTTCCTGACTCCAAGTCCATCACTCCATCCAATATGTCACCTAGATACCATCACTGGTACGATCACAAGTCTGTAAAGGGGATGAAGTAACCACTGGTGGTGTTGAATGTTAAAAAAAAAAATGAGCTCACCAGAAACCTTCCTCATTCACAAGACTAATTTTCCCTTCAGTGATCTGTTTGAGGACATTTTCCAAGGCATTTCTCCAGCAGCCTATTTTAAAGTATGTATGTATGTATTATATAATTTTACATGGGAATAATACCTACTACCTAAGCACTGATAGGCTCTAAAAGTCATTTTAGGTGTTTACTTGTTGCTTCCCATCTCTGAAAAGCAACGCCTTTAATAATTTGTGAAGGAAAACCCACGGTAGGATGTTTGATAGCCCAGAAATGCAGCTCACCCGAGGTCACATGCTGTACTTATAGCACAGTGAGTACTAGAACAAATGAGCCTCTGATTCCTGGCCTTATGCTCCATATGTCAGACCAAGGCACCCTCTTGGTGCCTGCCATGATGCTGTATTGGAATACTTAAGAAAAAGGAACATTCCAAAATGTAATGTTCTTGTTTCAATTTAGTGTGTCTATTTCAGAACAATCTGGCAATCAAAAAATCCTTCAAAAACAAGCCAATGCATCAGTTCGTCATTACTCAAGCACAACTGTTGTTAGAATTTACATGAATTAAACCACAAGCTCAACTAAGATCATGTTTTTGCAACTGGTTTAATCACCACCTAACATCTGAATGCTGCATACTTTTGAGACAAATTACATTTTGCAGAGAAAAACAAGAGCTAAAGGGCTCTTGTTTAATATGGATTGCAAAAACTCCCTTTGCTTTATTCTGAGATCTAGAAAGAAAAACATTTTTGACTTCCATACCAATGCAGCTAAAAGCATAAGATTTAAGAAAAGGACCCCTCGCCCTATGCAATTAAGTGTCATGTAAAATCTGACAAATATTACACACACACACACACACACACACATTTATATTTCATAATTATTTGTATTTAACATTACCTTGTTAAACGATTTACTAATTTTATGAAGAAAAAGTTGGGGAAAAAACAGGTCTGATTCCAGTTGCTGAAATTTCCCACCATCTGATGAGCATGGAAAGATTATGCAGAACTTTATTTGGTAAAACTGAACTGATGAACCTTTTTTGCGGGGGGAGGGTCCTAGACCTGCAATTTTATTGGTATAGGTAACCTGAAGGGAAGAAAGCCCCTCTAGGGAAGAAAGCTGGGACACCTAGAGCTTAAATGACTTGCTCAGGATCACACAGCCACAATGTGCGTGGGCCAAAATTTGGACCTAATCCTTTCTGACTCTGCCCCACTAGGGGCAGCTAGGTGGCACAGTGAGTAGAGCACTGGCCCAGGAATCAGGAGGACCTGAGTTCAAATGTGACCTCGGACACTTGACACATAATTACTAGCTGTGTCACCTTGGGCAAGTCACTTAACCCCAATTGCCCTGCCTTTCCCCCTCCAAAAAAAAATGTACTTAGATTTTGACAGGTTGTAAAAGAAACAAAAGAATAGTTAAATAAAATTTGAGGCTACAACTCCAATTGCTTCTTTTAAATTAAAATTCTGCCTCAGACACATACTAGATGTATGGCCCTAGGCAAGTCACTTAACTGGTGCATGCCTCAGTTCCATCATCTGTAAAACGGGGATAATAATAGCTTCCAACTCTCACAGGGTTGTTTAGAGGATCAAGTAAGATAATATATGTACAGTGTCTTCTTAACTTTTAAGTGTTACATAAATGTTAGTTATTATTAACCTAGCTATTCAAACATGACACAAAAACATGATGAAGAAAGGTCCCCTCTTGGACTGAACCCTATTGATGAAATGAATAAGAAACATTTGGAATGGTCTAATATGTAATTTCAAGATCAGGATAAGGGAAGGAAAGAAGGTAAGCACTGTTAGTTAGTTCTTACAGTTGTTCGGAAAGAAATGGAAGCAGATCTTTAAGAGAGAATCTCACTATTCAGGGCGCTCAAGTGAGAAACCTTGTTTTCCTATTTCTTTCCCGATGTAAGAAAGAATAGCACAGAATTTATGGAAAAAAGGTCTAACCCACTTCAAACCTTTTAATGAGCTAAAAGTCAACGGCAGTGATAAAACAAAAAAGCTGGTTCTTTGAAAAGATGAATAAAATTAATAAACCTTTAGCCAATCTGATTAAAAAGGACAAAATCAAATCAACAAAACGGCAAGAGTAAGATGAAATTACAACAAAACCAAAAGAAATAAAAAGAATGTTCAGATCTTACTATGCAATTATATGCCAACATAATTGAGAACACAAAAGAACAGAATTATTTTTTTTTAATAATTAAGATTTTTTTATTTTTAGTTTACAACACTCAGTTCCACATAATTTTGAGTTCCAGATTTTCCTTTCCCCCTGCCCCCAAGACGGCATGGAATCTGATATATCTTCTACATATAACTTTGCATGGAACTTATTTACACAATAGTCAAGTTGTAAAGAAGAATTATGACCGATGGAATGAATCATGAGAAAAAAGAAACAAAACCAAAAACAAAAGAGAGAGAGAAAAAAAAGAAAAACCAAGAGAAAAAAATGGAGAGCATACAGTGTGCCTCAATCTGCATTCAGACTCTATAGTTCTTTCTCTGGATATACATAACTCTCTCCATCATGAGTCCCTTGGAGTTGTCTTTGCACCTTGTATTGCTGAGAAGAGCAAAGTCTATCAGGGTTAGACATCACACAATCCATATATCTGTGGTTGTGTATAATGTTCGCCTGGTTCGAACAGAATTATTTCAAAAATAAAAAAAAACCATCAAAACATACAGAAAACCAAATAAAGATTTTAAAAAAAAATCTAGTCTCAAAAAGGAACTAGAGCTATAAAAGAACTACCAAAGGGTGAAAGGTGAATGGTAGGGGAGGGGAGGATGCAACTCCAGGTCCTATGCAGGGGAGAATTCTATCAAGTTTTTAAAGAACGATTAATTAGTACCTATCAAACAAAAATTATTCTGAAAAATCCTCAAAGAAGGCACTCTACCAAACTCCTTTTATGAGACAAATACAGTCCTACTACATCTAATGCAGGGAAAGATAAAGCAAGGTAAAAGAACTATAGACCAGTATCATTAATGCATATCAAATTTAAAAAATTTTAAATGAAATCATCTCAAAAAGACTAGCAATTTATCCAGGAAATCATTTATTTTGACCAAGCTGGATTCATACCAGGCATGTAAGTATGGTTTAATATTAGGAAATCAGGATAATTAATCATCTTAAAAATAAAAACATCCAAAACTTCATGATCATTTCAATAGAAGCAGAAAAGGCCTCTGACAAAGTACAACCCTCATTAATGTCTAAACAAACATTAACAACCCTACAAAGCATAGGTATAAAGAAATCTTTTTTAATATCACAAAAAACCGACCTCTTTAAAACCTAAAGCAAACATTATATGCAATGAGGATATACTACGAGTTTTCCCAATAAACACAGGAGGAAAGCAAGGATGGACTCTGTTCTAGCTTTTATTTTATAAAGTTCTAAAAATCCTAGCAAAGATGAGACAAAGAAATCAAAGGCATAAAAATAAACAAGGAGGAGATTAAACTATCCGTATTTGCTGATAAGATGATGGCTTACTTAGAAAATTCTAAGAAATCAATAGAGGAAACTAAATGAGACCGTTATCAACTTCAGCAAAATTGCAGGCTACAAAATAAATCCTCAAAAATCAACAGTATTTCTACATAATTACAAAATATAGGATGCAATAATGGGATGGGAAATAATTGTAAACTGCATAAAATTTGGGAGACAATTTAACAAAGCAAAATTAATATTTATGAATTTTATAATGATATATATATAAATATACATATGTATATACAGACATATAGTCCTTCATTGAGGTTACTGTCACAGAACAGGATAAATAAAACTAACTATTGGTTGACATGATTAAGAAAAAGAGAAGACAATAAAAGTATCTAAATTTTTTTAATGAACGAAGCTAATTAAGACAGGAGTAGTAGAGAATCAGCCAACCTTGGGGTTTCAGAAGACATGAGTTCAAGACATACCTCTCTCTGACACATACTGACTATGTGTGACTTTGGGCAAGTCATATGTCCTTGTAGTGTACAAAGCAACTCTATAAGGCTATAGTTTGCAGAGCAGATAGAAATAGGTCAATGGTACGGTTAGATGGAATTTCCTCTCTAAGATGTCCATATACAAATAAAATCTCACATATCCATATCCATATGGATACACATACCTGTAACTCAAACAGAAAAGTAAGTCAATGAAACAGAAGAGATAAACAAGAAAGGGAAGCAAGTGAAAACAGTTCAATTTTTGATAAACCTATGAGCGTGAAGCTCATAGGGGAAGGATTTCTTTGATAAAAACCACTAGAAAATAATTTGGCAGAAATTCAGTTTAGTCCAATATCTTGCACCATATACTACGATATGCTCAAAATGAGTTATGTAGCCTGAATCAAAAAGTTCACATTTTTTTTTAAAAAAATGTAAATGAATGAAATCAAATCAAATATAAAAACTATGGCTAAAGGAAGAATTATTGACCGATCAAAGGAAGTCATAAAACATAAAATGGGCAATTTAGACTACATAAAATTTAAAAGCTTCTCACAAATAAAATCAATAGAATACAGCATTAGAAGAGAAACAATGGAATGGAAAAAATGTTTATATCAAATATCACCAATAAAAAGTATGATGTCCAAAATGTACAGGGAATTGATCCAAATAGATTAATGCCAAGTGCTATTCCCTCAATAGTCAAAGGATATGTCTCGTTACCATTAAAGTGTCTTTCTTCCTGGAACTACTTGTATTACTTTGGGGAATGCCAGAGGTTCCACAGAATAATTTCAGAAACACTATTCTAGAAAAAAAAAAGTATTTCACTTCCCTAGAAACCACTAAATGTCCAAGATGTGTTCTCTGCTACAGAAAATATAGAAAAATCTGAACTTTATATTGAAATCTCCATTATCCCTGTATGAAATGGATACATATAACCTAAGACCTGCTTCTATAAATGTTTTTTTTTGTAATTCTTATTTACCTAAAATTCAAAAAATCATGCTTTTTTTCTTAGTCAATCTCCTTTTATGAAATCATTCATTCATTAATACAACTATAATGAATGGATTATTGTTGTTTATCTAGATCTTCTAAGTTGTGCCTTTATGCTAATACCAGTTTTCATGAGGTACGACAGGAGAACAGCTTCAAATCTTGATTTCTGAGTTAATCTCATCTAATTTCAAGTTCCCTGATACCTTAAGGCCTTTATTTTTTTTTTCTTAAGGCATTCAGTTTAACATTAATACTGAGTTTTCCGTTTCCATCCTCAGTTTCCTATTTTTGCCAGACCACACACAATTTGGGTTGATTTTTGTTCACAGATGTCTCTGTCCCATAAGAACAAAGAGCAGCTATGTGTTGGTGAATGAGCATCTTAGAAAGGACAAAATATGGTCAGACAAAGTACAGTAAGTAGACAATAGTGGACCTCATGAATGCTAACTTGAGTGTTCTATAAAAACACTAATTAACAATAACAAGGATCCAGGTTTCAAACTGTACCAGATAATATGCCAGTAACCATTTAAACGGTCAGTTTAGTCAGTTAAAACATCATCTCTACAAAAGAATTCTAAGGGCTGACGATGCTGTGCAATCCTTATATGTATGCACAGTTAATACCACGTTACACAATAAAAAAACTTCCAAAATGACCAAGGGAAGAATGTGAACATCAACCTAACCCTCTGATTCTTGGCAAATAAGCCAACAAATTATCTATGTAAAGGCTCAGTAAGGAATTAATCAAAATGGACTCAATTCAGCAGATAGCACAGAGACAGACCAGAGCATGAGCAAAAGCATCCTTTCTAAATCTGGCAGAGCACATGTGTTAGTTCAGGGCTTGGGTGTTTTGGGGATGACCTAACCCCCAGCTGTTTCCATTTGGCTATGAGTGTGACTCAGAGTTGAGCAAGGCTTGGTACTTGACTAAGCAATCCTCTATTGGCTGCTGAGCTAGAAAAGCAAACTCAATGCACCCTGAAAAAGGAAGTGACCACCACTGGTGCTATTTTTTCCTACTGTTTTTTTCTTTTGACAAGTAACTCGAAAACAGTAAACTGCCAAACACATAACGGCCAAAGCTCATGTCCTGTCTAGGTGAGCCTGCTCCTAGGTTTTGGGTGCCTCTTTTATGTTTGATGTTTCCTGATCTTAAGTGAATAGGTATCAAGGCTGAGACTGACACATTCAGGCTCAGAGACCATTCAGGGAAGTCTGGTGGTCCTGGGTCCTTTTGCAGGAACTGACTTGTGCTAAGTGGAGGAATTCCCAGAAACTACTCCAGAGCAGATAAACATCAAAAAGAGGATAAACCCAACTCTGGCTTGGTTTGCCAGAAGAAACAGGCTTTGAAGGAAACAGTTCAGAACTTAGGCAATATCAAGAGCCCAATTAGCAGTTTTGAAAAATGCTGTATATTCTAAAGAGGTTAAAGTCTTAGTGTCCTAAGAAAGTCAGTCAGTCTATCAGTGGGCATTTGTTAGGCACCTACTATGTGCTAGGCACTGTGTTAAGAGCTGGAGATAAAAAGGAAGAAAAAAATAGTCCCTTCCCACAAGGAGCTCAAAATCTAATGGGGTAGAAAACATGTAACAAAATATAAAATAAGCTATATATGGGTTCAGTCAGTGAATCAATAAACATTTATTAAGCACCTGCTAGGTGGGCAGGCATTGCCCACTGTCAGTATAAAGAGAGGCAACAGACAGCCCCTGCCATCAAGGAGTCCAGTCTAAAGAAGAGAACTGTATGGTAATTATAATAAGCTACAGAAATTTTTAAATCTTTCTGTCAATGGTGCTTATAAGCATTTTATATTTAGCATTTCTCTTCTGTGTAAGGATTAAATACCAGCTCTATACCTGATTCACAACATGTACTAGGTACCTCTCTACTCTCTCACTTTGGGCAGATCCTAGCTATGAACAAACACTAACTTTAACTAAATCGGTCCCAGGGTACAGGTTTAGGGAGCTGAAAAGTATGAGATAAAGAAGGTCAGCTCAGTTCATGAGAAGCCAGAGTTCCTCCAGAACCAAGCCTGGTCCAGAGCAGAGGGTCTCCTTCGTGTAGATGGGGAGAGGGCCCAGTTGTGGTTATTACTGTTAGAGTAGTGTAACTTCAATCGAGGAACACAGTGTGGACCTGGCAGTAAAACTCTTCTTTCCATCTAGAACCAACTGGTATAACGGCTCTAACAGGATTATATTAAGTTTCCAGTAGATGGCAGTAAGCTGCCAGCCATATAACTACAATTGCTAAAAGCCCAGGTGCTCAGTGATGTCAGCAGGAGCACGTCTACTGAAGCAGGCCAAATCTGCGCTGGGTGAATTCTGCAATCACTCTCTTGCTCTCCCTCGGGTCCATTAAACACTTCATAGAAACCTTCCTGCAATCTCACTAAAGAGAAGATCTTCCTGGATTCATACAGTCTCATTCAAATGGGGGTTAATGTGCTTAGTTACCATGAGCTTATCCAGACCTGCTTCCTCTGGAGTTGACTAGAGCTACAATGGCCCAAAGGGGAGGAGGAGGAGGAGGAGGTGTCTTTTGTGGTAGACCATACTCTTTAATGGAAAACAATAAAATATCACAGTATCATTGCTTTTCTTATTTAATCATGTTTTCCCTAAACACACCTCTACACAATATATTATTACACATTAAAATATACATGTATGGGTTTTGTACACATGCATGTGAAAAAGACATACACACACCTTAAAACAATCAAGAGTAACTAAGGGCTAAACTGAATAGTGCTGACTGTGACAGGAATTCAGGAGGGAAAAGATTGGTGTGGCTGGAAATAAGCAGTGAAGGTTTTGTGGAGAGGGTAAGATATTCCCCAGGTCTTTGAGGATGAGTAGGATTTAGATAAATGGACCCACTGGAAGTTTTCTGGCAAACTTCCAAGCACCTCTTCTCTCTCTTCCACATAGTTCTAGAGTAAGACCTACTAATGCAGGCCAAAGATGAGGAGCAATTAAGAAAGCAGTACAAAGCAACAAAGAGAAATATTTAATAACCTTAAGGGTGGCAACCAGATTTTAATCTGAAAAGTGCCAAATAATACAACTGTACTGTTTTTATTTAGTTGGGCAGCTAGGTGGTAGAGTGGATAGAGTGCTGTGCCCAGGAGTCAGGAAGACTCATCTTGGTGAGTCTAAATCTGCTTAAGACACTCACTAGCTGTATGACCCTGGGCAAGTCACATGACCCTGTTTGCCTCAGTTCCTCATCTGTAAAATGTATCTTTGCCAAGAAAATCCCAAAAAGTGGTCGCAAAGAGTTGGATATGACTGAAACAAGTGAAAAACAACACAATCTTTATTATTTGTTCATTTTTGGACAGGATTTCATTGGCTTAGACAAGGCAAAAAAAAAAAGCATTTATTAAGTGCTTACTTTGAGCTAGGCACTGTGCCTGGCATATATATAATAGGTATCTAATGTTTATTGACTATGCCTCAGTTTCCTCATATGTCAAATGGAAATAATAACATTACCTACCCCTTAAGAGTTGCTGTGAGGATAAAATAATATTTGTAAAGCTCTTTTCAGACTTCAAAGCACTACATAAATGCCATTTTTTTTTGTTATTATTACTATGACCTAAGAGATGTAACCACATCCTATATGAATCATTTCACTAAGGTATGGTGTGTGGTAGAAAAAAAACATTCGGTTTCGAGTAAGATGGGTTTACGTCCAGAATGCCAATGACTAACTATGTGATTTTGACCAAGTCGCTGGGCTTTTCTGAGATTGAATTTCCTTATCTGTAAAAAGGGATAATAATATTTTGTACATGCCCGACTAAGAGGTTGTTAATCATGAAGGTCGAGTGAGATAACGAATGTAAAGCATTTCATAACTGTAAAGCATTATGAAGGATGTCCCTAAAAGTCCTCCTTGTGTGGTTTTAAAGCTCTTAAATCTGTACAAAGCTCTTTGGAACACCCTGCGCCATCTATAAACATGAAATTTTAGTTTTCTTTTCCTTCTTTATGGATCTGAAGCTTCTCCTGGCTCTCCCTCACAGACCGTGCAGACTGCTTCAGATGTCTTCATATGGCCACAACCATAGTCTGAGATTGCGAAAATCCTACACACCCACCAGGAAACATTTCTGATGCCACTTTTCTTGCAGGAAGTCTTGCTATTTGGAAATTATCATCTTTCCTCAGAACTTTCACAGTGCTTTCTTTGCGCCTCTGTGATGCACAAATATTCTCTTTTACACTAGAATTATCTGTACACACTTCCCTACCAGGTGGTGAAGTCAAAAATCATATCTTATTTCTCTTTGCCTATCCACTAGCATTCAGTGTGATGCTCTGGACAGCTACTCCCTACTCTTACTCAAACTATCCCTAAAATTCCAGTTCTGCCACTGAATCTATCAAACTGGAAGAGTAATGACAGTTTCCCCAATTTTAACCCCACTTAAGCAACGCCTACAATCACCACCCACCCAATGCACTCAGCCACTTTCCTCCCAACTGAGATACTGAATTGATCTACTTGTCCATGGCTCTTTCTTCTGTCTGATTTTAATGTATCAATCCATGGGATGGTTATCTAGACTGAAAGCCTCTGAAGGGGAAGGAATTACGCTGATTTAACTGCATTTCTGTATCACCTCATCTTGACTAGAATTTAATAAATTTTTGAACGGTGATCTTGGGGGTTTGCTGAAAACCCGTGATCATGTAGGGTTGGCTCCTATTTTGGTCCTTCTGCAATATATGTATTTTTACAAACTGAATGACTCCGTAGAATTCTCATACTCCAAAGCCCAGTCCTTGAAAAGATCAGATCTTGTGTACAAATGCCCCAGGGAACCGTTTTCAAGAAGCCATACTAAAGTATAAAAAGGAAGTAAGTACTTTTGAGTGCAAAGAGTGGAAAGGGATTATATGAATAGAGAAAATTTAGTTAAAACAAACTTCTGTGTCCCTCCCCTACAAAGTACAATTTTTTTTTTTACAGAGGTAGAACCCATATGGTAGCTATTATAGTCTAAAAATTGACAAAAGGAAAATTTTATAATTTCCTAATAATGACAGACCCCTATAAAAGTTTTTACTGTAACATGCAAGACTTGCAGGAGCATGGGAAATCCTTAGCACTGAATTCATGGCGTACAGGTAATAGAAATAACATACTTGTATTCAAGACTGGTATCAAAGCAGCAATTTTCCAGAGCATCCAAAGATGTCATCAGAAGAAGGTTTAACTGTTGGCCAGATACATCACTGAAAAGGGGTAGCAAAAAAGAGAGAGAGAGAATCACTAAAAATCATTCAACAACTCCTTACATATTACAATCCATTGTCAGTGTACTACTAGAAGAGCTAAAATGACTACAGAAACCCAATTTTTCCTATTAAATAAAATCTAGTCCTTTTTGTAAAGAGAAAAGCATATAGGACACCTTAATCCATCCGAACTTTACAGGGTTTATGAGTTATATGATTCTGGGCAAGCCATTCATTTTCTACGTGCCAGAGGCAACTAACCCTCCAGGACTTCTCTCCTAACAAACAGACAGCTGTGTGTTCAGAGAAGGTTACCCCATGCTAACGAAAACATAGATCTTAAAAATTTCAAAATTATTTTATTTTTATAACCATGAAATGAATAATAAGTCATCACCACTTGCTGTTATGATTCCCTCTTTCCTTCCTTTGTCTTTCTCTCTCTTCCTTCTTCTTACTTTCAAACTAGGCCTGTGATTTCTTCAGTTTCTGGGTAGAGTTGGTGAGGGACTTCTCCAAAGTCACACAGCTAGTATGTGTCAGAAGCAGGACTCAAATCTAGGTCTTTCTATGAGATCGGTCCTCTCTCCACTTTGCCATGCTGTATCTTTTTGTTTTACACAGACCAATAAACCCTCAGGCTCTTACTTTTGTTCTACTTCTCCATTTTGAGGGGAGGGTGGCTGTTTATTCAGTTTGAAATCATTGAAATCTGAAGACCAAAGTAGAAGTCAACCTGTAAGCCAACTAATACCCTTTAAGTGAAATGCTATTGGAAATCTACCAACCTCCCTAGGCTGCCATTCCCCAAGCCCACCCCATGCCTTCCCTTCCCTATAAAACCTACTAATGCCAATTTCAACTTTTAATATGGCAGTCAAGCCTTAGAAAAATGGAGAAAAACTGAAAATTGAAATAACGTATCTAACTCTCTGCTTTTCAACTTCTTGCAACTTAAATATGGTTCCAAGAACAGTATTGGTGAGTATTAAGTCATCCCTAGTAACTCAAAACCTAAAATTAATTTTTTATTGCCTTCTTCTAGCCAGGGATTTGGATTTTCATCAACACCTGTATTGTCAAGGGGTCCTTTCAGCTTTACTCTTATGCCTGCCTACAACCCCACTATAATTTACCACTCACAAAGCCAACCAAGATGCATTTTTAATAATTTATTCACAGGCTAAGAAACAGGTGATTTTGCTTGAGGCAAAGTATTTCGTTTTTCAGCAAAAGACCCACACTCTGTTTCTCCTCACTTTCAACACCCTTAATTAAGAATTAAATAAATCTTAAAGTTGTCGGTTGCTTTTTTTTTTTAATAAGACACTGTTGAGCATCTTAAATGAATTCTCAAGGGGCCCAACCAGCAAAGCCTATTTGCAATCAACTGATAGCCTCAGGAGGTTTTGGTGCAACATTTCAGAGTCCAACTTGGATACTTTTCTAAATAAATTCCAGAACAGTACTTAAAATTTTAAGGGGCCTTCTTTCATAGAGACAGCCCTCAGCATTCAGAACAAAAGCCGCTCTGTTGACAAAACTATCTTCATATGAAATTGACTTTTGTCCCTGATAGTTAACATTGTGCTCTAACCCTGTTCCCTGAAGAGGCAACTCTGGCTTTCATGCAACTCATTTGATATTACTCAGTAATTATGGGTAGATGAAGTTTTCTGCCTTTAGAAAAATGGGATCATTTTGTTATATAGCTAACTATGTATTCCAAATTGTTTCATTTGTCTTTTATGAAGCGAGAAGGTAAAAAAGAGATACTAGAACCAAAAGGTAGAAATTAGAAAAGATGAATTAAAAATTACATTCCCAGCTAGAATATTTGTACTAATGCAAAGAAACTCAGAATAAAAAGGAAGAATGGAAGACCAAGGTTCAAATACTGCCTCAGATACTTAGTAACTATGTGACTCTAGGCAAGTCATGTAACCTGTATGCCTCAGTTCTCCCATTTGTAAAATTGGGATAATAATAGCATTTATACCCCTACCCACATCTCCTGAGTTGTGATGAGGATAAAATGAAAAAATATTTATAAAGTGTTTTGCAAACATTAAAGGACTAAATAAATGCTGGCTATTATTACTACATTTTGCCTCTGGAAGACTGCTTCCTGGTAATCTTTCCCAAATATCCTGCAAATACAAATGAAGCAAGCTTATGAAGAAGCAGAAGGTACTATGTGAACCAGGATGTAGTCTGAGGCCATTAGTTATGAGCAGGCTGTATCCATATAACACAACCCTCTTTAGTGATAATTCATCGAGTACATCTCATCTTAAAGTAGAAGCCACCAGAGTAACACTGGCTGTCCACAGATGAGTAATAGTTTTAACCTTAAGATATGTTGTTTTAAAAGACCTGAAAAGAGAGGGGCATCTAGGTGGCACAGTGGATGGAGTGCTGGGCCTGGAGTCAGGAAGACTCATCTTTTTTGAGTTCAAATCTGGCCTCAGACACTTACCAGCTGTGTGACCCCAGGGAAGTCACGTCACACTGTTTGCCTCAGTTTCCTCACCTGTAAAATGAGCAGGAGAAGAAAATGGCAAACCACTGCAGTGTCTTTGCCAAGAAAACCCCAAATGGGGTCACAAAGAGTCAGACATGACTGAAACAAATGAACAACAACAACAAAGGGAGAGAGGCAGCATGGCATAGTGGAGAGGGAGCTGGCATCAAAGGAACCCAGGAAAACCTGAGTTCAAGTTCTGCCTCGAACATGCTAACCAAATGACACCAGAGAAGTCATGTAACTTTTCAGCAGCATGTCAAGGAACGGGGTGTAAAAATTTAATTTGAAGAGAAGGTACGGATCTTCAGAGTACAGGAAATTTCTCACCAAGAGCTCTTTACATCGAAGAAATCACAGGTCCAGTTTGAAAAGAAAAAAAGAAAAATGGAGAGAAAGGAGGGGGGAGGGAGGGAGAAACAGAAGGAAGGAGCCATAAAAACAAATGATGATGACTTTTGCTATTAATTTCATAGTTGTAAAATGAAAACACTTTGAAACTTTTAAAATCTGTACAATCTCAGCAGGAAGTAGGTCCTCCAGCAACACATACCACAATCTGTCTAATACTGAAGATAGGCTCTGGAGAGTTGTCTCTTACACACAGAGGTAAATGACTTACCCAGGATCACACAGTTAGTTAACAAGTGTCAGAGATGGATTTGAAGCTTCTGATTCCATGCACAACACTATTCGCTAATATTACACTGCCTGTAAAACTTTTAAGGCTTAAAAATGTCTTCTCTCAGGGCAGCTAGGTGGTGCAGTAAGTAGAGCTGGCCCTGGAGTTAGGAGGACCTGAGTTCAAATCTGGCCTCAGACACTTGACACACTAACTAGCCATGTGACCATGGGCAAGTCACTTAACCCCAATTGCCCTGCCTTCCCCCCTCCAAAAAAAACAAAAACAAAAAAAAAGTCTTCTCTCATATATAGTGACCATCTAAATCTCCCAATTCACATGAAAAGGCAACTTTATCATTTTTCTATTAGGTGAATATAGACTCTTAAGGAGAATTGAACCATGTTAAAGAAATAACACAACTCACTCCAGCTGGTCTAGCCATACTTCATAGATTCTAAAACTTAACCTGATGTTTATCTGTAATTAAAAAATAACCCTTGGTGAACTAAACTAACCAAGCTTTCTACCTATAGTTCAACCACACTCAGATGAGTGAGTGACCTTAATATTTTTAAAGCAGATTTTCTAAAAGCTCAAATTTATTAAAAATTTATTATTTAAAAACCTGAAATGCTTCCCCAAATTCATTTCTTCCTCAATACTTCTGTTAGCATATATGTAAATTGGGGACAAAAAAGTTAATTATTTATTTCATACAGAAAATTCAAGTTAGATCTTTTATCTAGTTCATCCAGATGTAAAACAAAACTGAGCCTGATGGTTTATACAATGAGTAAATCTTGTGTTCTATTAGGTGCCCTTAATTCTTATCTTGTTCAAGCAAAGTGTCCTTAATTATCTCTCTCAATCATCAAAATTTTCATATATTCAGAGTAATTGGTTCAGAATAGCCTAGATTAGTAGGTCTCAGGGTATAATCTATAGAGCCTGAGAGTCCCTGAAACCCTTTTCATGGGTCCATGAGGTCAAAACTATTTTCATAATAATACAAAGACACTATTTATCCATTAGAAATACTTATCCCTTTCCAACTATATATCCGTGAGGCTGGATTTTCTTCACATACCCTAAAACAAAATATCACTATAGATTCAATGCAGAAGCAAATGAGAATCTAGCTATTTTCTATTAAGGTAGACTTTTTTTTTAAAAAAAAACCATATAAAACAATACCACTCTTATAATTTGTTTTTGTTTTGGAAAATAGGTTTTTTTTATAAAACATTTTTATATTAACATGTAATTGATTTATTACTGTTGTTTTAAAGGAATTAAAACATTTAAAATATTTATCAGTTCTAATTTTTAATACTATAAATACTGATAAGAGATTAACCCACATAAATAAAAAGATATTTGGGGTAAATACTAATTTTTAAGCATATAAAGGAATTTTGAGATCAAAAAGTTTGAGAACAACTGATCTTGATACATGAAGGTATACTACACTAATGTCTGACAAAATTTTCCCACTTGGTGGAATTTTCTACATGAGCCTTAGATCTCTCATGGCCCCCTCTATTTAAGAGCTGAACTGACTATAAAAAAGAGATCAAGCTGAATAAGGCATAAAAACACTTTATCTAAGGATTGTAAAAACGTATGGAATCAATGGTTCAAAAAAAAAAGAAACATCTATCATGTAGTCCTTTTGTGACTCACTGGAACACAAAACATTGTAGCAACTGGAGTACAGTGCTAATACATGCTTTGATAGTACACTATGTAGTTTCAGTCAGTAACTGTGCCCCTAGCTCTGAATTTACAATGACATTCAGGATTAGGCACAGTTGCCATGCAAAGGCTATGAAAACTTTCCTGAGAAGTCTCCTTAAATTAGAGACTGTGATGTGATCATCAAACTGATATACATTGGGCTTATGTCTAAACATGTAAAAGGATTTTAGAATGTTAAATTATTTTGATATCTGCACACTTCAGGATTTCAATTTATGAGATACTAAAATCAAAAAACTGGGAGATGAAGGGTGTTAGCTTTCTTCTTGCTGAAAAGTTAGAGGCTCAGAGGAAAGCGAAATAACAGATGAACATTTAGTTTTATTACATACAACATACATGTGTATATGTGGATGGATGGGTAAGAGGCAGCATGATATAGTGGACAGAAAATTGACCTCAGGGTCTACAAGACAGAGGTTCAAGGCCAGCTTCTGACACATACTAGCTGTGAGACCAAAGGGCAACTCATTACCTCTCAGTGCACGAAGTAACTCTAAGATTTATCAGTTACAGGTAAGCTGCTGATCAACATTAGTGAAGGGAGTCTGTAAACACAGACACTCTCCACCCTGATGAAATCAGAGAGCTAGAACAACCACTGCCTGCCCTCCTCCACCCCAACCAACAAAATGTACACAAACACTAAATCACAGAGGGGGAGACAGCAGCACTTGAATCAACCATACCTGACTTTCTCCTCACACAAACGAGAGATAAACATCCCCAAAGCAAGGCCCATGTGGATTTGAACAGCTTGAGATTCATCTGCACTTGGTTTCCCAGGTAACCTAGCAGTCAGCATACTCAAGACTTCCTCCAGCTTCTCCTTGCAAGACAGAATGAAAACTGGCACGAGGAGGGACAAAGCCATGGCGGCACAGGAACGAGCAATAGCACTTGCTGTGTTTTCACCAGAGTAGGATTTCTAGGGTGAAAAAGAAAGAGGAAAGAAGGAAGGAAGGAAGGAAGGGAAGGAAGGAGGGAAAGAGGGAAGAAGGGAGGAGGGAGAGAGGGAAGAAGAGAGGGAAGGGAGAGAAGAAAGGAAGGAAGAAAGAAAGGAAAAACAAAAAAAAAGAAGTTAGGTTAGTTATCTTTAGGTGGAAGAACAGTTTCCTCATGAAAGGACTACATGTCAGGACAAACCTTTAAGCAACAGGGCTCCTACAAAAGTGCCAAGGTGTTTCTGTGGAATGGTTTATGTTCTCACTCAGAGCTATAGAAAATTAAAACATGTTGCATTAAATATTTATTTGAGAGGAGATTTGGGGTCAGTTTTGTTCCCCAGTAAATAAGCATCCATATTCTTATTTGAAAGGTAAACAAAAAAAAGAAACTTTCCTGTCCTTTAAAGATGTGAATTCACTTGGTATCCAATTTGAGGACAGCTTGCATTATATTTCATAGTTTTAAAAGGGTCTCTGTAGAAAAACTAAAGAGGAAGAGCAGCTGAGCAACCCATGCTTGAAGCAGACTACTAAGCCACATAATAAAAGGGATTCTATCAAGCCAGGCATTTACTGGGAGCAAAACAAAACAAAACAAAACTACAGTAATAGCTGGAAGAGTTCATGTTTAGTGTGGAGAACTACTGGCACGTCTCCCAAAATTTTGGTGGGAACGATTCCCAGTAAGTAGATGGATTATTTCTTATAAAGACTTAATTCCTTTTAATTAAAAAGAAAATAGAAATCCTAAAAGCCTCTAGTTACAAAGGAACAACTAACTATTCCAAATGGAACGTAGTGTTATATACACTACATGTTATATGTAATTATGGGGAAAGAAATTGATAATAATGTAAATAAAATGGTGTAACAGCCACATGAGAACAACTATAAGAAGTCTAAGATAATGGGGTTTATGAAATTACATACATTCATAAATATATTTCAAGTGAGAGGAAAAATAGACTCATTTGTCATTTTCTATGATTTTATACTCTATGTTTTCAGATACAGCTTAAAGTCAATATAGCCACTTGCAGTTATAGAGTACTAAGGAATACTTCCTATTCAATTCTATTCAGCCTGTAAGCTTGCAGTGCTTTACATAAAGGATAAAAATCCATTGATAAGCATTAATTAAGTACCTCCTATGCACCACATCACTGGCCCAGGCCCTAGGAATACAAAGACAAAAAGACAAATGCTCTTTGATCTCAAGCAACTGATGGGGGGGGGGCGGGGGGAGGACAGGGATGGACATACAACATGTACACACAAGTAAATATAAACAGTACTCAAAGTAAATACAACATAATCAATTGGGAGGGTAGAAGGGGTAGTAGGGAGGGCCATGAAGGAAGGCAAAGGCAAACCTCAGGTAGGAGCTGAATTTTGAAAGACAATGAGAATTCTAAATGGCAGAGAGAGGTGAAGAGGGAATGCTATCAGGAACATAGTTCAGATAGTGCAGAAGCAGAAGGATGGTTCATGGAATGCCATGCACGAGGAACAGTAAGAAAGTCAGTGTGGCCAAGGGGAGTGATATTAATAAGTTTAGAAAGGTAGGTAGGCTGGAAATCAGATGGTGAAAGGCTTTAGATGGAAAGCTGAGGAGTTTGTGTTTTATTTCAGAGATGAAAGGGAAACACTGGAGGGTTTCTTTAAACAGGTCAGGCTTGTGCTCTAGGAATATTAATTTGGAAGGTACAGAGAGGAGAGATTGGATTAGGGTACTGTCTCTAGGAGTAGAGAGAAGGAAACAGGTGAGAGATGACGCAAAGGTAAAAGAGACAAGACTTGGCAAGTGATTAGATATGAGGATAGATGAGGGAGGGTGAGGAGTTCACAGTGACTCAAGAGATTGTGAATCTATATGATTGGAAATTAATCGTGTGATTGGTTAATAGAAAATAAGGGAGTTAGGAAGAAGGGTAGGTGTGAGAAGAAAGATAATGAATTCTGTTTTGGACATGATGAGTTTGAGATGAGGAAATGTCAGCATGAAGATGCTGATGTGGGACAGGACCTCAGGAGAGGAACTGGGGCTAAATAAGCAGATCTGGGAGCCACCTGCTTGGAGAGGATAATTAAGCCCGCGGGCAGAGAGGGGGGAAGACGGACAGGGAGGTGTAAGGAGATAGAAGGGGGACCAGGATGGAGCACTACAGAGCACTCCCTGCTAGGGGTTAGGCTATGAAGGACAAGGAGAAGGGGAGGAAAGAGAAAAGAGTTATGGAAAACCAGTCAAGAGAGAGCATCCAGGAGGAAAGGATGGTGAACCATATCTAATACTATACAGGTTAAAAAAAGAAAATAGGGATGAAGCTTGAGAAAAGGCCTTGGGATAGGGCAAAGCTGTTTTAGCTGAGCAATAAGATAATGGAAAAATGTAAAAGAAGTTAGTGTAGACATCTTTTTCCTATTAGAAAATAAAAAGGAATACAGATATAACACAGTACATAACACAGATATTGTGAAAAGGATTACAGATATAAGTCAGAAGCCTGAGGGGATGGCAGGGTCAAGTCAAAATTTTTTAAGAATAGAGAAAACCAAGGCATGTTTGGAAGCAAAAGAAATTAAGTCAGTAGATAGGTGAGAGAATGAAGATTTAGAGAGAGAAGTTAACATGGCTACTGTAGAGAGAACTACTCAAAATGGCCGGCTCCAAGGCAGTGGGAATTAAAAGGGTGACTTTTGAAATAGGGCTTGGGGTAGGAGAATGAGAGAAAAAGCAAAAGCACCAAGTTTTAAATTTGTAAAGCACCCCGGGATTAATGAATAAGAAGAATACATTTCATTTGTTCTCAAAAAGCCTGTGAGTGTCCAGAATTTTGTATGCATTAAAAACTTTGTACAATATTCTGTCCTTGCAAGAATGCAAACCTGATAGCTACATCAAAGAAATCCACATAAGCTTTCTAAACCTTTCTCTCGTCATTAATTAAAGCACTAATGGGAACATTTGTAATAGAAAACAAGCTATTAGGAAGGAATGTCCCTTATGAATAAAACTAGCCTACCAACTTCATCTAGCACTAACAAATGATTCAATTTCCCCTTTAAATTCTAAAGGCCAGCTCCAGATCCAATTCTGAACACAAGTACATACCTAGACCAGCTGAAGGCAGGAAGTGCAGAAATACAAAAAATTATTTTAAAAAACACAGAAGGTAACGGGATTTCAGGTTAAAATCATGATCTTAGCAACAATTCAGAATCTGTTCTTTATTTTTATCCCAACTAGCAGTAATCCTCTCTGCTCAGCTGTCTGTCCCATGACTAAGATAATTCTCTCATAAACGAATGGGGATGAGCTGAGACTAAAATGATGTTACACAGTAAGCAACACACGACCAGCTTGAATAAATGCTTAGGTTTCAACAAAAGAGAAAGCTGAGGAATTGAAAGGTTATGGAGAATGTTTGTGACTCTTGATAAATAATAGGTAACAGTGACAGTAAGTCACAAAGTTTGAATCTCAAGGCCCCCGAGCTTGCTTTAAAGTTTTCTTGCTTTCACACATACATGATAGAACCAGGAGAAGACTTGTCCCTTGGGTTGGTAGTGGCTATCCACAATTACCAGGAGGGTATTGAGCACCATAGAAATCCACTGTTTCATGGGAAGGAAGTCAGGTTCAATCTATAGACAAAGGGAAAAAACAAAGAAAAATCAAAATAAGAATGGGAAAAAAGAAACAGACCCAATTAACTTTTACAAAATTCTAGAAGCAGGTGACAACTCCAGCAGAGCTTTAAGTTTAACAGCTAAAGGCTAAACCATGGTGGAAGTCTAAAATTAAGAAGAAGAAGAAAGTAAAGTGAATCACTGGTTACTAGATACCCTCACCAGTGTCCATCAGGAAGATGATTTGGTTCTCACGCAACAGAATGTCTGTGTTTTGTGGGAGAAAGAAGCTATGAGTCTGCTATATATATGGAGTACCTGAGTCCCAAAACTGTGGTAAAGAGGTGTGTGGATTCAATTCAATACACATTAAAGTTACTAAGAACCTACTAATTAAAAGGCACTGTGGTAGGAGCTGATGACACAAAGACAAAAATGAAATGGCCCCTGACATTCTACTAGGAGAAGCTCATTCACAGAAAAGTAAATGAAAAAACATAGACAAAATATTTTCCAAAGCGAGAGAGCAATAACAACTGGCAGGAGGAGGGGGCATGGAGAGTCAAATTTAGTCTTGACATAAGGGAAAACTATTCAAAAATGGAATTAGGCTACCTCAGCCAATAGTGGGTTGAAGATTCTCCCATCGCATGAGTTCCTCAAGGAACTACACTACACTACATGACATTTTTTTCTAGATTATGTAAAAGGGATTCTCATTTCACTTATATCCTGACTAGATAAAAACAGAGAAGAAGCTTGAAAATGCCAGAGATAGGGCCTGGATGGTGAGGTCCCAGAATTTAATACATGAAACTTCAGGCTTAAGTATTATAGCCAAAGTCAGCCTCACGAAGACATCTCCTCATTTTCCACCTAGCTGCACTCATTCTCAACTTCTCCAACTTGTCCCCCGCTTACAAGTGACAGGTACCTTTCTTTCTCCTCCTACTTTTCAGCTTCTTTTTGTGCATTTTTCTTCCTTCCTTAGATTGTAAGCTTTCTTTTTTCCTATCTTTATCCCTAACCCTTAGTACCACACCTGGAACATAGCAGGCACTTAATAAATGTGTATTGAGTTTTTAACTTTCAAAATGCCATGGTCAGAAAAAAGAAAATATTTTCAGTGTCCCTTAAACTCACCTCTGGTGCCCCATCAGTTTCTGAGGACAGGCTGTTTTCATGTTTAGATACGACAACAGCAAGACTGGTTAATGCCAGGAGTGCATTCCCTTTGACCACTGGGCTTTCCCTGTTGATGACAAGAAGATTCTAAGATATTAAGAATCAGAGAAGGTACTCCTGAAGACCGAAGAATAAGAAGGATAAAGAAATCAAGGCAACCCTTTTATATTCTCTTATATATCCCAATAAATACATATATCTTCTCCCCACTGGCTATTTTTTGCTTTCCTTCTCTTTTCTTCCTTTGTTCTTTCCTCTATCATGTTTAATGATATTTTTCTATGCTTTTCAAAGCAAGCCCATGTTTTTGTGATTTTTCACTGAGAGAAAAATTGAAACAAAAACTTAAAGTGCACATTTTCTAGTAATTCCTTTTGTGTTGTTTTGTTTCTTTTAATTTGACCAACCTAATAATGTTTACCAGCAGAGAGCCAGTCAGAACAAGATGACCTCTCCACATTTTATTGGTATACTGGTGTACTGAACTATTGTATGCTGGGCCACTTCAGGCACAAAAACACACTTGCAACTTGATGCTTTTCCCAGTAATTATGGTCCTCTCCTCTCCTGTCAATACAGCTCATAATTTGGGGACTTTGGATGAGATGTGTAAATGACTCACTTCTGGACTATTAAGGAAGTGAAAGCTGTGCCTCATGTCATTCAAATGGTAATTTTTTATTAGCCATAAAGTCTTGGATTTGACCTGTGAACTTAATGTCATAGAAAAATGGTCTTTTATAAGCTATCCAGGGATTGAAAAAGCATTTTTTCTTGGAATTCCATAGTTATCACACAGAAGAAACGCTCACACTGATCTTTAGTACTGCTGAGATGTCCCTGACCTCAAAATAACTGTTTTTGGGGTGGTCTGACATGGTACAGGAAATATTCACCCAGGATTTTCCCCAAATCAAGAGATGGCAGTCTAATTTTGAGCCCCCTCTAAGATTATGAGTCAAAATCAGCATATAAATTGGGGGCATAATGAGTTCTATAGTTACTCTTTGGTTTGAGCTCTAGATTGAAATGAAACTTTGGGCCTAGCCCACAGATATAAGGCCCAACTGTGCCATCCTATACTGCCATGCAGTCCTGCAACAAAGCCAGTCTTCCTTCAGCCAAGAAATACTCCGAAAACTCAGCTACTTGCCTGTCTCACTCCAGTAATGTTAATGATTCACAGGCTAGGTCATAAACACTTGAAAAACTAAAATGTCACTCTGCATTGCTTCTAGCCTAGCTCTGTGATCACTGGCCCTACTGGGGAGAGGCTGGGAGTTTTCAAGTAAGTTCCCAACTTTTCTTTTGATGACGAAGCAAAATCACTGCACAGGAAGTCTAGCAGAGATCTTACAAGTTGGCTCTTTCTAACCTCATTTCCAAGACAATACTTAGCTCAATTGGCAAAATCATACTGCCAACGAGGGCAAGATTGTCAATATGATCCCCATTTGGTCCAGTTAGCTTCGATAAATGTAAATCTGCTGAGGATCCTTGCAGTGTGCTGCTAATCTAGCTGTGCACCTCCCCAATACATGTTGTTGCTAACAATAGGTACCAGGTTAGCAACTATGAATGGAATAATGAAAACTATCACCACAACAAACAAAACAACCAAATGAATCAAAAGCATCATTCTGTATCTGAAGAAAAATATGATTATAGTATTATTCTTCCAAGCATCTCCATTGTTCTTTTTTAGTAGTAAAGGGAAAAGTCAAATAAGTTGTGTTACATTAATGAAATGGAAATATTATTGTGCTATAAGAAATAATAAAAATGAATTCAAAAAAGTTTTTAATTTTTCATGCATCCTTTCCCTCAAACCTAGACTATTCCTTTGGTCTTAGGATCACATTGCTAATGTTGCTATGAAGAAAAGCTTGGTGAATTGCTAAAGGATAAACAATTTTGTGAGTTTTGCTTCTCATATACACAATAAACATACAGTGAATAACTAAACGACCCACAAAATAGCTTAAAACCAGTGATTCCCTGCTTCTAATGTAAAATCTATTATCTTCTTCTTGTAGAAGACAGTGTATAATAAATTAGGGAAGAGACACAGTACATTGCAAATGACTCTGCGATAGAAAGCCAGTCTGTGGTTTCAAACCTCAAATGAAAAGTCTATGACGATGTGATGTAGCAATTTTAACACTCACTCCGTATGTCAATCCTCTTCAATTCTACCCAATCGACAAGAGAAACATTAGATTCCCTGGACCTACACCCATATTAGCAGATAAATATTTTCTCCATCTCCTCTCTCCTTTATGGTGGAGGGAATGTAAACTTTCTCATTGTCCACGAATCCTTGTATGTGAACAAATACAGGTAGGACAGTAGGCAGCACAGATGGCTGGGGTGGGGTAACAGCAGGCATGAAGCCAGCTCCCTCTAAATGTGCACATTTCATTAAGTGCCTGGATTGTTTTGCTCTTTATCTCACTCTTACATAGAGGCACTTCTGCACTGACCCATGGGTCGATACACACACAGATGTACGGGTGCATGTATCATACTAAGAAATCAAGCTTACTTTTTTATTCTCCTACTGATCATGTTAACTTATGTTAAATGAGTACTTCTCAAAGCATGGTCTGGGGACCCATGGAGGTCCTTGAGACCCTGCTGAGGGAGCCACAAAGTCAAATCATCATCGTCATCGATATCATCATCATCATCATCATCATCATCATCATCATCATCATCATCATCATCATCCAATTTATCTTTAATGTGGTAGATAATGATAGATATAACCAATAAAAACAAAAGCTCTTTGTGGGGATTCTCGATAATTTTAAAGAGGGTAACAGGGTCCTATGATCAAAAAGTTTGAGAACTACTACCTACACATTCAACTTTTCTGTACTAGCCTGGTGTACTCTACCCACAAAACAACTTTCAATATATATATATGTGATAAGTATATGGTGAGAACTTACTTGACTGAAATTTTTTTTAAAATAAATATAATGGCAGAGTTTTTAAACTGCCTACTACAAAGAAAAATAGGATGTGCATACAAGTAAACAACATAAATAAGAAACAAAGGACAAAAGAGGAGATTAAATATAAGATGATCCTTTTACAATCTCTAGCTGATAATAAGTCTTACTTTGAAGCTGATTTGATGATCTGGTCAGTCAGCATGTCTCTAACCCTGTAATAAAAAGAAAACAGTTATTATATCTCATACTGCAGTTAAAAATCTGTTTCTTCTATTGTTCTTCCACCAATAAGAACTAGCTGGTCTTATCCTTCATTCTTAAAACTACTAATATATTTAGCATACAGTGAGATGGTTACAGTGATGCCATTAAGAAGGGTTTCATTTTCAATATCTGTCTTTGGCTTAATTATACCAAGAGTTATCTTCAAAAAGCTCCATTCTGACCTTTCTAATGTGTGCTGGGAAATGAAAGTCCAAAACAGTTTGTATAAATCTGATCCTCCTGCATTTACAGAGAGCTTTCCAGAGCAATAAATATACTAAAATCTAGCATCCAAAAATAAAATGGATAAGGTGAGAATTGATGTAGCATTTATTATACTTCAGAAAATAACTGGCTAAGCTATCATGTGCTATAATCATCTGAATTTATTGGAACAAGGGCCACTGAAGTGCTCACGTCTCTTAAAACATTTGAGTAATCACTTTTTAGTACACTGTAGACCTGCATTTGTACAGCTTCTCATTTGATTCAAGACCAGGATAGTACTCGCTTCTTCTCATACTGCCAGATGCCCCCATGACAGCACTATGAAAGAACAGCCACATAATTATATTAAAATGTAACTACTAATCTAAAACGATACCCATGTTTTAGGCCAAATTTCTTAAGGGCAGAATTTGAAGTTATGTGACAATACTGTGTGATAAAAATAAAGATCAGGGTTAGAATTTTTAAAAAAATAAAAACCAAGTTTCATTCAATGAGAATTTTCTTGGCTAGAATATACTCTTATTAAAGAGTGGGATGTTGTCATTTTTCATCTCTACATCACTGGTTCCTAGGACATAATAGGTGATTAATAAATGCCTGTTGCCTTGAACTAAAAATAATTGCAGAATAAATGCTTTTGTATTTTAAATTTAAGTGATGCATAACTTACTGCCTTCTCCATACTATTAGAAGGATAAATTTAAGCAACCTCAAGGAGGTAAGGGCACAGAGTGTGGGGATGTTTTGAAAGGTATATAATAGGGTTTTTTCATTAAGTCATCAGTCTTTCTCACAGAATTTTAGAACCTGAAGAGTTTTTGTAGAATTCTGCTAAAAAATAATGAGCTATTTGCTCTACCTTATTTCTTAGAGCTCTTCTTTTTGAGAAAGAACAGTCATGTAGTAGACATAATAATAGACTTGGAAGGAAGACATGGGTTCAAATCCCATCTCTAATATTTAGTAGTTGTGTTACCATAAGCAAATCATTTAAACTCTCTGAGCCTCAGTTTCTTCATTTATAAAACAGGAATAACAATGCCTGTAGCACCTACCTTAAAGGATTGTTATGTCGTTCAAATGAAAAATATACAAAGTACTCTGTAAACCTTAAAGCACTATATCTATGTCAGAGGTTATTAAAGACAAAGCTCAACAAAATTAGCAATGCATTTAAGGTTGTCGTGATAAAATATGGAATAAGTATATTATTGGGAACAGAGATACTCTGTCATAGGATCTCACTTCGAAACTAGAACTATAGCAGAACCTTCTGTATTTTTTTAATCTACAGATTTTTAGTAAATGTGGAAATCACAACTAATCAAAACTAACTTCTACATACACTTTTAACTAAAAGTGACCACTGGTTATAAACAAAGTTGCTAAGACTCATCTGACTGGTTTTTGTTTTTGTTTTTTTTTTTGCATTTGGGTTGTGCCTGGTAGAACTGCATCACTTTGATTAGCAGCTTTCTCCAATACAGCCTAACAATTCTAACTGCTTTTTATATTCTGGTGCTGAAACAGCCCACAAACAGAACAGTCCAAATTCCACAGAGTTCCTCCAGACCTCCCCAAAGAAATGGAAGTCTTAATGTGGCACACTGTGCCTAATAGACAAGGTTTCACTTGAAGGGGGGAAAAAAAAACTTGGGTAAATATGGAGTGGAAGGCAATCATGGGAGCAGAAAGGGTAATTTTCATCAAAGAGCACATAAAATAATCTCAGTGACTTAAAAAAAGTCCCCTTTGAGATCTTGTCCAAGGTTTCTTAAAAAACATAAAGAAAGAATCTCCACTTACAATTTTATGGGTGTGAGGGGGATAGGGGGGTTGTTTTTAATAAGAATCACTTAGCAGGTCATCTGGATTTTTCTCCACAATGCTGAGGCGCAAGTTACAGGCCACAACATTAAAACCTCTTAAGTAGCTACCTTTCCCCTAAGTTTTCACTTCCCACTACAAAGGATGAGAAGAAAGTCATTCCCTTACCAGATCCAGGCTGTAAATTTCTTGTACTGTATCTCCTCAGGAGCATCTTTTCCGTGTTTTAATTGCATGTCCAACTCTGCCTGTCTTCCCTGAAAAATCACAAGATAAATCATGAAGAAAACTTTACAGTTGAAATAAGCTTAAATTTCTGTGGGAAAGCAACAGATGTAACCCTTCCCTGGAGGGAAACTTCATAATGGGATCTAATTGTTCTTGATAGATACTTTACTTCGAGAGATCGTGTATTAAGAAAATAAAATTACATTGCTACACAGTCATTCCTTAATTTACATAATAGGTGCAGTCTTGAAACACTGTGTGTAAAGAAGAAAGTTTTATCTAGGAGTTTACTTGGGGGAGTCTCAACAAAAGCTTGTATTATCATCCTGGCTGTCCCTTCTTTCTTCCATCCCTCTTCTCCATCCCACATAGCTAGTGTGACCACACAAATATATATGCACAAAAGATATTCAAACTCCTCCTTTGTAGCCGCTATTTTGAACATGTTATAAGAAATAAATATTCTGCCAGGGATATGTTGCAAATTCTACAAAACAGTGTAATAAGTATCTGGAAAATGTGTTATAATCAGGGTTGGCAATAAAAGAATTTTTTTTCAATACATTGCTCAATAACTAATTTTTCATACATTAAGATTACTTATGACAAGAGGCAGTAAGTACACTGAACATTAAATGAAATCATCAGAACTTTGCATTAAATCTTTTTTCTGATTTGTTAGTTCCTTTTAAAACTGTTATTTATTTTGGGCAGATAATGCCAAATTTGACTAAGGTAAAATTAAAATGTGGAGTGAGTTGGATAAGGCCTCGGTTTTTTGTTTTCTTTTTCCTGAACAGATGTGAACTTCTTTAGAGGATACTGAAAACTGTGTCTTGGGATAGCTTGAGCCATAAACAATATGGGCACCAGTGACTTCAATCCTTTTTCAAGAATACTGTAAACCACAAGAATGGATCAAATCAAGGACTGATCCAGTTCAGTATTCTTTTATTTTTTCTTCAGTTTTTTATTTTATTTTACCAAAACACAAATACCAAATAGAGAAAAGAAACAAAAACATATGATAAACTTAAATACTGAAACTTAAATATAAAGTAAGAAAGAAAAAAAACTTGTCATATGCATAGCAGAACATTAGGAGAGGATTCAAAATATGTAACAACAAATTTTCATTTCAAGAAAGCCTGTATGATAAATAATCCACCTTGTGTTGAGAATCGTCCATCTTTTCTTTGCTTCCGTTGTTCTCTGTTGGGCACTTTTTAACTTTGTTCTTTTTTTCCCCTCCCCCCTCCTCCCCAGAAGGCTACAATATAATTTAGATATTTCTTGATATATACATACACATACAGATATACACGTACACTTATACATATATACATGTGTATATAGACATAGACTTTCCCAAACATAATCTACTCCTGATCTTTGTTTTACATATCTCATTTCCTGTCCTTCCTGCCTCCTCTACTTTACTTCTACCCACTATATCTCCTTCCTATTACTTGCCTAACCCCCTCTTCCACCAACCACCCTCCCCTCCTATTACTTGCCTTCCCTCATCCAAGGATCCCTCCCCTATCCTCCCATTCCCATTAAACACCCTTTACCTATTCCCTCATTCTCCTCTCTAAAAATCCCTCCCTTGACCTTCCCCCCATACTAAACCCCTACCATTTTATTTCTTCTAAATTTAGAAGACTTTTATACTCTTCTAAATATATATGTATTGTTCCCTCTTAAACCCATTCCCGATCAAAGTAGGTTACCAGAACTACCAGCCCTCCTCTCCCATCTAAATCCTCTGTATCCTTTCTTCCTCTTGCACCTCTTTTGTATAAAAGTTACTGTTTTTAGTTGTTTTTAAATGGTTTTGCTTTTTAAATTCATATCATAGGTTTATCCCCCTCTTTCTTATGAGCTCCACAATTATTAATAACAATGTTAGACATACATTTTACGTTTTATGTTATATAAAAGGTAAGCAGTCTGTTCTTATGAATCCCTTATAGTCAGTCTTTGGTGTGTACCTTATATTTCTCTTGATTCTTATATGTTGAATCTTCTATTAAGTTGAGGGTTTTTTTCCCAAAGTCCTGAAAGTCTGAAGGTTTGTCAAATGTCCATTTTTTTCCTTCAAGATAATGCTTAAATTTGAAGGGTGTGATATTTTTGGCCAGAGCCCCAGGTCTTTTCCTCTTCCATATACAGCATTCCAAGACCTGCTGTCCTTTAAAGTCTCTGCTGCTTGTATAATTCTAATTGTGGCACCATCATATCTGAATTGTTTTAATCTTGATGCTTTTAATATTTTATCCTTGAGCTGTGGGTTCCGTAATTTGACTATGATATTCCTATGAGTTTTCCTCACAGGATCTCTTTTAAGTGATGTTTGATGGATTTTCTCTATTTCTACTTCCCTGCCTTGTTCTAATGCTTCAGGAGAATTTTCTTTAATTATTTCTTGTATTATTGTATCAAGATTCTTTTTCTGATCATGACTTTTAGTTACTCCAATTATTTTTATATTTTCTCTTCTTGATCTATTCTCCAAATCTGTTGTTTTTCTTATAAGATGTTTCACTTTCTCTTCTATTTTTCCATTATTCATATTTTGTTTAATTATTTCTTGATCTCTTATAATTTCACTGGCTTCACTTTGCCCAAATTCTAATTTTCGAGGTGTCATTTTCTTCCTTGAGATCCTGGATCTCCTTTTCTAATTGGTTGATTTTCCTTTCATAACCTTCTTGTTTTTCTTGAATTTTTTTTTAAGTTTTTCTTCCATCTCTGTCATTTGATTTTTAAAGCCTTTTTTAAGATCTTCTACAAATTCTTTTGGGACAAAGTGACCATTTGACATTGCTCTTTGGGGGTTTCTTTACTTCAATATTCTTCTCTGAAGATGAACCCTTAATAGGTTTCTATGGTTGGATTCTTTCTTCTTTGCCTATGCATTTTTTTTTGGTAGTAATACCTCTAGTCCTGGGGTATGGGAACTGGTGCCTCTTGCTCCAGATCTTTAGTTCTCTCCTCTAGCCTGGAACCAAAGCCCAACCTCCAACCTCCTGTAAGCGCCCACAGCCAGGGCCTTTCTACCCCACTGCTTCTGCACTCAACCTGTGTGTGCTGGTTCCTTCTCGCCCCCACCACTTCTCGCAACACAGTTGAGTCTGGCGTTCGTCTGGCGTTCCTCGTCAGCAAAGGTTCCGGCAATCTTCCTGGGCTCAAATACACAACCCCCCTCACTATCCTGGGGTGAAAAGTTCCAGTGGCTGGGGCCAAGGTAGCCTCTCAGACCAACTAACCCTGGGGCTTGCCACTAGTTGCTTAAGCGGCTTCCCAGCCTGTGGTTAAAACGCAATCAAGCCTGGAGGTTATTTACTCTTTGCGGGGACCAAACCTAGTCCTGGGGTTTTTCTTCAGATCTTCTCCAACTATCCGAGGAAAACCCCGCGTGTGCCCGTTTTTCTTTGTCTCCACCCACACTGTTTGCCCTAAGGTGCCACTTTAACTCTTTTGTGGGTGAAAATCTTGAGAGCTTGGAATTTTCTGACCTACTCCGCCATCTTCCCAGAATCCTCTCCCGGTTCAGTATTCTTTACTTTAATAATATATTTTTATTACTTTTGTTAAATATTTCACAATGACATTGGAAATTTAACTTTTAAAAAAATTTTGAGTTGTAAATTCTTTCCCTCTCTCCTGCTCCTTCCCCTCCCCTTAACAAGGCAAGCAATATGATATTAATGATATATTTTAAGTCATGCAAAATATATTTCCATATCAGCCATATTGAAAAAGAAGACAGACAAAAACCCAACAAAAATAAAAGAAGTGGAAAAAAAAGCATGCTTCAATCTGCACTCAGAGTCCATCAGTTGTCTCTGAAGGTGGCCAGCATTTTTCATAATGGATCCTTTGGAACTGTCTTGGATCATTATCTTGATTAGAGCATGCTAGGTCTTTCATAGTTAATCATCTTCACAATACTGCTATTACTGTGTACAATGTTCTTCTGGCTCTGCTCACTTCACTTGGCCTGAATTCACAGAAGTCTTCCCAGGTTTTTCTAAAATTATGCTCCTCATTTCTGATAGCACAACAGTGTTCCATCACAATCATACTGTGATGTTCAGCCATTCCTCCACTGAGGGGTATCCCCTCAGTTTCCTATTCTTTGTCACCATAAAAAGAGCCGCAAGAAATACTTTTAGACAAATAAGTTCTGTCCTCGGTTCTTTGACCTCTTTGGGATACAGATTTAGTAGTGGTATTGCTAGGTTAAAGGGTATTCACAGTCTGATAACCTTTGAGGGCAATTCCAAATTGTTTTCCAGAATGGTTGCAGTTCAGTATTCGTGATGAGAGTGGCCTCGAGAAACACTCAGAAAGAAAGCAGTTTCCTTAACATGACATCAAGACCAAAAGGTTCAGAACATTCCCCAAATAACCATACTTTCCTTTTAGAGAGCACTATGAAAGTATCATGCATTAATTTATCTAATCCTTTCTAGAAACTATAGGGTGTTCCGAAAGTCTAGACACATAGGAAAAAATGCATATTTTCAAGAAATCAAATGAATGAAATTTTCAACAACATTTTATTTAACTGGAATATTAACAAATAACATCTTCAACATGATTTCCATCATTTGTGATGCAAAGGTTGACGCACTTGGCAAGATTCATGTAAACTTGATGCAATAACCCCACACTGCCAAGTGACCAGACTTTAGGGACACCCTGTGCATTTCTACAATATATTACTGCAGGTAGTATGCTCCAAAGTGTATTACCTGACTTGGTAATATAGTAGTAACTCTTATTTCCCTTAGATTATTTCTATTAATCTTCAAGGATGCCCTCAATTTCCAGGATTCTGTGATTTGTTGAATATTTTATCCACGGCCTTCAAGATTTTCTATACTTCCACGAATATCATCTTTCATCCCTACAATATCAAAAACTATAATCTTTCTCATCTGGTATCATACAGAAATTCCTCTATCCCTTAGAACAGAGAATCAAAGATATGAACTCTCACAAATATTAGCTTTCTATTTTAAATATTTTTTAGTAGTTTATTCTCCCCACACCAAAAAAGTAAGATAAGGGGGCATCTACCCAACTCCTTTGTATAGGTCCACATGAGCAAAACACAATGAAAAAACAGAAAATATCAAAAAAAATTTTTTAAAAAATAGTCTACACTCTTTCATAAAAGTGAGAAGGGGAAAAAAAACCTAAGTAAAGTCAACTTAATGATAAATGATAATTATCATGCAAATGATAAAAGGAACAAGAAACATTTTTGCCAGCTTTTGCCTATCTGTGCTCTTCAATCCATGGATTGTCATCATGCAGAGAATTCATCCCCTGGTGGTCAGAGACTTCTAGTGTCATAATAGCCCTGCCAGAGTTTCTGCCTCCTGGCTTAGCCTTTAAGAAAAACTCAAGTCACTTCCATGATAGGATGAATATTCAGGTAAAATCCCTACATTTATTTTATGTTTCAATTCTTGGCTGATAGACACCACAAACTGAATAATGCAATACACTGCAAGCAAGTTCCTGTAATTTTTTAGATTTTGGTTCATTACAAACACAACTCACACCTGTGGATTTGGCACAGAAAAAATTGACCGACGGAGAAGCTGGATATTCAAGTTGCCACATCTATCTTTACATTACATTCAAAGTTATCTTTTCCTGAAAAGAGAGTGAACTTGGCTCTCAACTGGCCCATCTTCCAAATTCATCTCTAATCATTACTTGGTATGGTCCCATGAAATCATCATAAAGAGAATTTTAAAAAATATATTTCCTGGAAAAAAAAAAAGACTGTCTCAAATGGAACCAAGAGAGGTCATCTAGTTTTCTCCTATTTGAAAAAAAAAAGAACTATCTAGGTTCTTTAGTAGATCTATTAAAAAATAAAACTTCTATTTATTGAAGTTATTTTTGATGGATCTGGTTTTTTTGTACTGAGCTAGACATTTTGTGAAATTTTTTATAATGTTTCTATGCCACATTAAATAAGTCTCTGCCTTTCTTGGAAAAAAAAACTCCTGCCTTTGTGCCTTTGCTTACTCTATTGTCTCTTCCTGGAGTGGTCTCCCCAATTCCTTTCCACCAATCTGCATCTACTACCAAAGGAGATGTTCAGATTAACTTCCCTAGGAAGAACACTTCTTTACTTTGGCATCTTCTTAGCATGTCCACATACAATTTAAATCATATTGGGTCATATGTTGCTTTTTAATTATTTTGGTTTCTATGCATGTATTTCCCTAAATAAATTGTAAAATCAAGTAAGAAGGCCTTGTAATCATTTTCTATGTCATTCTTTTGATGCTTAATTACAGAAGCATGTAGAATAAAATTGAGTACCTCCACTGACAAGAGTTTATTAAGAGCTCATTGTGTGTGAGGCACTTTGCTAAGATGTAGGGGAAAACTGAAGCAGACCCTGACATCAAGAAGCATACACTCTAACAAACAAAATAGATACATGATTATATGTAGAAAATAGAAAAAAATGAATACAAAGTAATTTGGGGAGGTGTGCTAATATCTGTAAGGACTAGAAAAGGTTTCACAAGAGGGTAATGATTGTATGGGGCCTTGAAGGAAACCAGAGGTGAGGAGGGAATGTATCATTGGTCTGGGGATGACACAGTGTAAAGAAACCAAGATGGGAGACGGAACATCAGATATGCCCAAGAGCAAGAAAGGCAATATGGCAAGAACACAGAAGGCAAAAAAGATGAATACTGAAAATGCAGAAAGGAGCCAGACTGTGAAGAGGCTTAAATGCCAAAATGAGTAGTTTATATATTATCCTAGATGTAATAAGGAGTAACAGGAGTTTGGTGAGCATGGAGGGTAACATGATCAAACCTGTACCTTTGGAAAATTCCCTTTCATAATATTTGGAATTTAGTAAGATTGACTGCAGTGGGGAAAAGCTTGAGACAAAGAGACAAAAAAAGACAGAAATAGGTGAGAAGTGCCGAGACCCTGAATTAGGATTGTGGCAGTTTAAGTGGAAAAGAGGGAACAGATGGTCTAGAGGTAGAAATGTCAAGATCTGGCAAATGACTGAATATGTGGGGTGTGTGGAGAGTTAGGAGATAAGGACGACACGGAGTCTGTAGGCTTCAGTGATTGGAAGGATAAGTAATGGAGAAGTTTGGGAGTCAAAGAATATAAGGGTTTCTGTTTTGAATGTGTTGCAGTTGAGGTGCCGACAGGGTATCCAGTAAGAAATGTCCAATAGGGAGATGATGATTTGAGACCGGTGCTCAAGAGACAGTCTGGTACTAGATGTACAGATGTGGGAATCACGTGCACAGAGATGATAAGTAAATCCTTGGAAGCTGATGAGATATCAAGAAAGAAAAAAGAGAGACAAAGGAAGAGCTAACTAGCTAGAATTCAAAAGTATCTAGGATGTAGCCTTGGGGGACCATCCCACCGTTACTGGGTATGACACAGATGATGAATAATCAAAGGAGACTGAAGACTGATCAGAGAGAAAGGAAGAGCACCAGGAAAGAGTCTCAAAGAGAATAAAGACAAGAGCAAAAGTGATGCCCTGCAAAATACTGAGGCTATCTGCAGGTCATGGTGGGGACTTGGAGACACTAACAACAGAATAATACGCTGTGATCAGATAACGGAACTTACAAACTCTCAATCATGAAAGTGGAGCACTTGTAAGTGATGGCAACATCAAGGGCATGACCATCTTCCTGTAGATGAGGGAGAATGAAGACAGTCATAGCGTTTGGGGATTTGAGTGAACATAAATAGGTAGGCTGAAGTTCTCCACCTTGCGGACTGATGCTTCTGGGTAGAGAGCTACTGTGTAACAGGTACTGAATACACTGAGAAGGAAGATGAGAGTATCCTCTGCGTTCGTAGATAACAGTCACACTGGGTAACACATCTGAAAAGAGTGAACCTAAGGAAGGTAATTAAGTTACAATAATAGAGGGAAGGTCTAGAAGTGGCAATGGGAGTTGGGTGAGGATTATTCAAGCTCCCGATGAAGCCAGTGAGTGGGGGGTATAACAGAGGGTACACCCAGCATTGGAAAGGAGAGTCTGGGATGCAATGTCATGCAGGAGGAGCCACGTCTCAATGAAGGACGGAAAAATGGAAGGTGTATGTGAGGAAAAGTTCTAAAGTGAGGGGATATTTCTTAATTACATTAGAAGTTTCATAGACCTAGCTGAAGAGGCAGGCAGGAGTAGGACATGCTTGGGGACGAAGAGGTTCGGGGGTGGCTGTCAGTACTGAGGTTAATAGGAATGAGACAACAGGCAATAGGAGTCAGAGATGGGAGTTTTCTATTTGTAAATCATAGACTCATTATTACAAGGGTAAGAGGGCGGGGTGAAAGATTATGAACCACAGGAGAATAAGTCCAGGAAACAGTGATTGAAAGGAGTTATGCTGCTTAGCGTAGTGCCTGGCACACAGTAGGCATTTAATAAGTGTTTATTGACTATTGATGGAGAATTACGGATCAATAAAAGAATATGATAACATAATAATACATATTCAATAAAGTAATATAAAGGATATGAAAAATTCAGTATATGTTAGCTAAATAATGTAGGCTAGTTCTGCAATGGTAGAAGATTTAATTTTTAGTCTTAAGTCTACCACTTAATAGACACAAGGACATGGGCAAGTCACTTGACCTCATCAAGCCTCAGTTTCATCACATAAAACGGATATGTACATTAACCACAACTCACAAAGTGTTCTGAGAAAAGTATTCTATCAACTCTAAAACCCTCATAAGGATATTGACCAAAACACCAAGTTGACAGGGAAGAAACAGATAATGATATTTGGAATGAAAGACTCAAACAAAAAGAACTAATTAAGCACTGTGGCCCAAGACAACACACATAGCAGGGTCCAACTTCAGAACAAATGGTAAAACCTGATGGTCCAGATGGCAAGTAGTCCAGTTTGGCTGCAGTGTAGAGGAGAGATAAGGCTGATGTATAAACACGTCATTTTAACTGATAAAACCGTATCTGTTTCTGTCATTGCACCATTTGACAATGGCAAGGCCTTTTTTGGTGATGAGAACTTTCATTTATGAGTCTTCAATAGCTATGGTTATCAAGGAGGTGGGGACCATAGGACATGCAACATGTGGAACAACACTGACACAAGGGATGCTCTCCTGGATGACTACAACAGAAGTCTGGTCTAGAAGCAGGGTTGAAGGCCTCGGCAGGCATTACTACTTAAAAGACCCTTGGGTGCAGAGTCCTGCAGCAGCCTTTGATGGGATCTGGCCATCATGGTCATAATGGTTTGGTTGGCCTTGTCCTTGGACCTCTCTTCTCTTCTATGGCTCTTTCTGGTGCTAGCTTGTCAGTGACTAGTGCTGGCTGGCACCAAAATCTCTATAAAGGCTGGCCAAATCTTCCCAAGGGTTGCTACCCTGGCTCAGGCTGGAGGCAGAGCCAATGGCACATTGAGCAAATGGGTGCATGGGTGTCGGTATTGCTATTCTTGGCACTCATGGGCTAGAAGCATATTAGAGAGCGGAGAACACTGGTTTTGTGAAGAGTTCAGCCTAGGATACATAGCACTCAAGCTCTAGCAAATAGAGTACAATGAAACACTGTCTCCTAGGTTATATGTATCAAAAGATGTCTGCTTAAATAGTCTCCTAGTCTAATACCACAAAATATGCCTAACATAAGCTTGCAAAAAGATTGTAATGCCCCTAAGGAGGGAGTGTCCTCTAGGACAGAAATCCTTGGTCCTGTGGAGACAGGGAGTCTAGACTTTGCCCCAGCTCTACTAAATACAATAATTTCTACATGTTAGTTTCATTTAAAATGCACTTTGTACTTCTAAATAACTGTGGTTGCTGTTAGATTCCTTTCGTCTTCTGAATAATACTTCCATTGTCACAAATACTATTGGCAGATTCAATCTGTTCAAAAGAATAGCAAAAAGGTATTCTTTAAAAAAGAGTGCTAAGAACAGTTACTTCACCTTCTCAACTAAATCCTATGCATGTCCTTTTACTGCATCACGTACAACCACAGGGTTACAGAAATATTGACGAGTACTGCTAAAAATATTCAACTAGGTTTTCACAAATATATTCAGTCCCTAAAATGTCTTACCCTTTGACAGAAATCCCACCATTAGGAATATACCCAGAAGGCTTCAAAGAGTGAAAGGTGTCACATACACGCTTTTGTGGTAGTAAATAACTGGGAGAAAAATAGATTGCCATCAAACTGGGGAATGGATAAATAAATTTAGCGGTACAGAAATATAATGGAATATATTACTATACCATAAAAACAAAGAATATGAAGAATTCGTAGAAGCATAGGAAAACTTATATAAACCAACGCAGAATATGAAGCAGAAAAAGTAAAACAATATATACAACCATAACAATCTAAATGGAAAGAACAAAACATAACTGAAACATTCTCTCCACCTCAAATCCTTTTGCCATTCTCTCCTACTCTTTCCTATCTTTCCCTATTCTGGCAAAGGGATGGCCCTTCTCCTTGCTAAGGCCAACCCCAACCCCTGCACCTGATTATCTTCGGCCTTCTCCTACCCCACCCTCACTCACTCCCTTTTCTCCAGCAGACATCATCCTCAATCAATTTCCCTCTGTCTCAATTTCTCTGGTACATCCTAACTTCTTCCTATCTAATTAGTTCATTTCCCACAATCTTTAAACATGTCCCATCCTTAAAAAGCCTTCACTAGACCCTATAAGGTCCCAAGTTATCAGCTAGACGGATCAGGTGAGAGTGCTTAGCAAACCTTAAAGTGCTGCTATGTAAATGCTAGCTATTCTTATTGTCCTTTACCTACTCTCTTTCTCAGTCACCTTCCTTGAAAAATGTACAGTCACTGCCTCCACTTCCCCTCCCCTGTCTCTCACTCACTCACTCCTCAAACCTTTGCAATCTGGCTTTTCAATATCATCACTCAACCAAAACAGCTTTCTCTTGATGATCTCTTAATTGTCAAATTTTTTCTGTCTTCATCCTTCTCAACCTATCTGCTGCATCTGACACTACTGACCAGCCTGTCCTCTTGGATAGTCTCCCCAATCTGGGTTGTCTTGGTTTGCCTCCTACCTATATGGCAAATCCTTCTCGGTGTGTGTTGCTGAGTCATCATCTACATCATGGTCCTTAAATATGGGTACTACACCTTCTCTTCTTCCACTACAATCTGTCTTGGAAAATTCATTAGCTTAGATGGATTCAACTATCATATCTATGCAGATGACTCACAGATGAATAAGTAGCTTATATTTATCTGTAAATCATCTATATAGATATGACAGTTGAATATGATAGTGTCTATATTTTCAACGGAGATAGATTAGAAATATAGGCATTTCTATACAGCATTAGCCTCTCCCCTGAGTCTTATATCACCTTTTAGACATTTCGAATTAGATGTCCCAGAGACAGTTCACACTTAAGATGTCCAAAATGTAATTCATTATCGCACCCTCTCCACTACCACCTTCTGCCAAATGTCATCCTCTCCCAAACTTCTCTACTCACCATCCTTTCAGACTCCCAGATTGGAAACCTTTGTCCTACTCAATTTCCCTCGCCCCACATTTCCAACCAGCTACTAAATCTTACCACTCCCAACTTCGTGACATCTTTTGCATCTGACCCCTTCTCACTACTCACACAGCTACCACTTTGGTTCAGGCTCCCATCACCTCTTCCCTAGATTATAGAGGCAATGATGATGATTCTTCTACTCAATCAACTCCAGTGGGTTTCCTCTTGCTTCTAGGTTAAAATAGAAACTCCTCTATTTAGCTGTTAAAAGTCCCTTACAACCCAGCTCCAATCTATCCTTCCAGCTGCATTGAGAATTACACTCCCTTCTGTACTCTACAACGAATGGAGCCAAATTGGTTTTCTCTCTTCCTCATTTATGATATCTCATTTTCAATCTCCTTCCTTTACTACCTTTCATTTAACTATGTCATATTTATTCATAATTATTCGCTTTATACTTGTTCTGCATATGTTTAAATATGCACTTGTTTGTCCCATTAGAATGCAAGAGCCTTATGAGTAGGGGTTATTTCATTCTTTTTGCTTATATCCCCAGGTCCCAGTATAGTGCCTGGAAAGTTGTGGACATTTAATAACTGCTTGTGGTTTGCCTGCTTGATTATAATGCCCAAACTTCTTGTCCCAAAAGAGATGAGAAAATGAACCTCCATTCTGAGGGGATCAGGGGTATGGAATACTGTATATATTGTCAGGCTGACCTGATGTATTTATTAGCTAGTCTTATTTTTTAAATTTTTTTTTTTTTTTGCTTTTTGGCAGGGCAATTGGGGTTAAGTGACTTGCCCAAGGTCACACAGCTAGACCATGTGTTGAGTGTCTGAGGCTGGATTTGAACTCAGGTCCTCCTGACTCTACTCACTGCGCCACCTAGCTGCCCCCTATTAGCTAGTCTTACAGAAATGCTTTTTTCTTTCTAAATTCTTTGTTAGAAGGGAAGTCTCAGGTGGGTTAGAGAAGGGAGTGTGTGTGCGTGTGTGTGTGTGTGCGTGTGCGTGTGCGTGTGTGTGTGTGTGTGTGTGTGTGTGTTGAGGGGGTGGAGGCTTGTTTTTGTCTTGTCCAACCCTTCCTCAGCAAAGATACTTAAGTGACTTGCCATTTTCTTCTCCAGTTCTCTCTATACACGAAGAAACTGAGGCAAACAGGGTTAAGTGACTTGCCCAGGGTCACATAACTAGTAAGTATCCGAGGCCAGATCTGAACTCAGGAATATGAGTCTTCCTGAGTCCAAATCTAGCACTCTTTCCACTGCCTAGGGGGTGTGTGTGTGTGTGTGTGTGTGTGTGTGTACGCATACTGATACATGAAAATTCTGTAACAACAAAATATGTCAATAAAACTTTTAAATGGAGGCCATAATGTACATAAACATCAATCTACTTCAGAATTTTTTTTAAGCTATCTGAATTACTATGACATTAAAACTGAATACCAGTGGATATCTTTTTTAAAAATGCACTAGGCGTCAGGGGTAAGAAAGCCATTCATTCATTCAACAACCATTTATGAACTCCCTATTATTTGCAGAGCTCTGTGCTCCTAAATAAAACATATACTCTGATGTAGAAAACCGAGCAAATTTTAATAGTTGTTCAACTGCAAATGCAATGCCAATAACCTCAGGGTTTTTTTTATTTTTCTGTTGTGGAGAACTGTTGTAATACCAATTAAGTTGGGTGTCTTTGATTGGGTCTTACTAGGTGCTAAACCCCAGGCCCAAACCCCTATCTACTAGGTGCTAAGCCTATGTGGGTGTGAAGCCCTCAGGGTCCTAAGGGGAGTTGCTAAGACCAGAGCCAATAACAGGAGCCTGAGTTCTGGTCACTCAGATGACATCATAGGGCATAAAAAGAGAGAACAGAGCTATTTGCTTGGGGTTCTCACTCTTGGAGGTATGTAGATATGGAGACTCTGGGAAGCTGTAGTTAAGAGCCCTCCACCTTGTAAACTTGGATGTGGGGACTTTGTTAAACCCTGGTAACTATGCATTGAGATTTGCATCACACAAGGTCTATCTGTTGATATGTTTGTAATTTGTATTTCTCTGAAGTTCAGGATGCTGGCTTTGTCCCCTGAACTAAGTGAATGATATTTGTATGTTGGATTGAAATAAGATTGTTAACCCTTTAACACTATTTTCCTTAGTAAAGCAGATCAAAAGAACCTGTGCTGGCAGTTCCTGTTGTTGGGCTCGTGTTGGTCTTTCACCCCCACAGCAGCTGCTAACTGAATTGCTGCCGTAACTGTATAAAACTATAATCCAAATTGAGGTTAAAGGAGAAACAGAAAATGGATAAGAAGATAATAAGAAATGCGTTCATAAATCACAATGCCAACAAATGACTTAAGAGTACTTAGGGAAACACACAGAAACATAATGTGAGTTACTATCTCAACCCACCCAGATGAGAACTATAAATGGTGAAAAGTGGGTTAGTTAAGATTAAAGAATAATAAAAAATGGTGAGTCATGGAGTTGGCAGCTAAATCAGAAATGATAATGCTAAATCACTGAGATCTACATTCACAACTGAGGTAGAAAATATTTGAATGGACGTATGGTTTTATCAACACAGATACCCTCTAACAATACAGATCATAGCCCATCTCTGCCTTCTCATCCTTTCAAACTTCTGTCTGCCTCTGCTTGTAACTCCTCCACAAAGGGTCTACCCAACATACTGGGGGCCTAGGTCAGTTCACATTAGGTAGAATGTCAATACAATACATACACTGCCTATATGTTAACCTTCAGGCTAGGTACAGGACCAGCCAACCTCTTTTTCTTACATCAATTTGATAAAAAATGTTCAAACTACTTTTGGAGAATTATTTTATCTTGGTAATATGCTGTAGCACATTTCCATCCACCATGCCTCTTTTCCTTTGATTTACATGATCCAGATTTTAATTTATTTCAATTCAACAGACATTACTAGTCTTACTAATTATAAGGCAGGGGCAGCTATGTGGCACAGTGGAAAGATGGGTGGGCCTGGAGTCAGGAAGATCATTTTCCTGAATGCAAATCCAGCCTCAGACACTTGACCGTGGGCAAGTCACTTAACCCTGTTTGCCTCAGTTTCTCGTCTGTTAGACGAAATGGAGAGGGAAATAGTAAACCACTCCATTATCTCTGCCAAGAAAACTCCAAATGGAATCACAAAGAGTTGGACACGACTTTAAAATGATTGAACAACACGTGTAAGGCAAAGAAACAAACATGCAAAAGAAGCAGTGTCTGTTCTTGAAGAAGTTTATATTTTGCTGCAGCAATACAATGTATAATATACACAGATGTAAAAATACAAGGAGTTTGAGGAGACAGAAAGAAGCAACAACTTGGGAGAAGGGTGGAGATCAGAAAATGATTCCCAGGGCACACGGCCTGTGAGAGTTGAAAGAAGCTGGGAGGTAATGAGGCCATTCTAAATATGTTAAAGTGCAAAGACACAGAAGGAGGAGATGAAAGAGGAAGTCTGGGGGACAAAAATAGTCCAGGTTAACTAGAATATAGAGAGCTTAAAAGGGTACAATATAAAAAAAAATCCAGCAAAGGTGGATGTGAGTCAGACTGTGAAAAGTCTTCAATGCCAGCCTGAGTTATAGGAATTCACTAAGGACTGTTGAGCAAGGAAATATCACAGTCAGATTTTGGGGTATAATAATATTTCATTAGCAGGTGTGTGGAGGATGAATGGCAGAGTAAAAAGACCAGACGCAGGTAGATCAGCTAAGCTACTTTAATAGCTGAGGTGAGAGGTGGACTAAGATAGTGGCCATGGGAAGGAGGAAAGGAGACATAGGCAAGGGAAGCTGGGGAGGTAGGATTTAAAAGACCTAGGCACTGATGGATATGTGGGAGAAGGAAGGGGAAGTGAGAAGGAAATAAGGATTTATTAAGCGCTTACTATTTGCCATGTGCTATGCTAAGTACTTTACAAATATTATTTCATTTGATCCTCATAACAATCCTGAAGAATAGATGTTATCATTCTTCTCATTTTACAACGAGGAAACTGGAGCAAGCAGAGGTCTACGGACTGGTCCAAGGTCACGAATCTAGTAAGTGTCTGAAGTCAGATTTGAATTCAGGATTTCCCCAGCCCAGGTTCAATGTCTGATTCAATGAGCCACTTAGCTGGGGAGTAAGGGAGAGGTAGAGATGCAAGTGTCAAGGGTTATTCTGAAGTTCCAAATTTCAAAGACTAACTGCAACGTCATCAACAGAAATAAGGAAGTTTGAAGAGTGGCAGGGTGAAGCAGGATAAACAATAAATTCCATTTGGGGCCAACATTCAGGTGGAAATGTCCGGCACAGAGTTGGTGATGTGGAATTAAGAGTTCAGGAAGAGAGAAGACGACTAGCTATATAGATGTGAGAGTCATCTGTCAATGATAATTAAACCAAAGGGAGCTGATTAGATCATGAATGGATAGTTCACAGATAGAAAAAAAGAAGCGCCAAGTATCAAACAATCTATAAGTATTTAATAATCCATGACAGAAGCTATTAAAAAAAAAACAAACAGAGATTAAGGGGGGCAAAATAAACGCTTAGTTCTGGCTTGAAATCCCTTTAACATCAACATTATTATCACTTTTAACATTTCATATTTAATGCATGTCTGACAAGATGTCTAGGGCAATATAACAAGACACAACGTGTTATTCATGATATGAAAATAGACTAGGACAGAGGTGTCAAACATGCAGTGCAGGCTAATGAGATTAAAATGTAACTGGGAAACATTAAAGGAAATAAATTAAAATACTTTAGAACACAGAGAATGCTGAATGTAGTCTTAAGTCAACGTGTGGTCTGCAGAGATCCTTATGTGTGGCTTAATGTCCCCCTTTCTATTTGATTTTGACACAACTGCTCTAGGGTAATGACAGAATCTAACTGCTAGAAGGCTACTTTTTAGTAGAGAATGGAAGATTTCCTTCAATCAATCAATAAGCATGTATTATTGGTTAAGATCCTTTGTTATTATTAATGTTTCATATTTTTTAAATAAGTCCCTTCTCCACTAAAAATCCCACTCTCATGCCTGCTCCCAGTACCGAGGCAACCCTTCATGGGTCCTAGAAAACCTAAGAAATGCTTCACATAAACCTAACAATGAAATAACTCTGTTTCCTGAGGGGCAGCCTAATTAACGTAGAGGGGCTCATTACCCAAAAGGTGACAAATATATCATGGTATTTTTCAGTCACGGCAACTCAAGAAAACCTTCAAAGGAAGGCACAGAGGGAGAGTGATCATTATGCTGATAAACTCTTTGATCCTCGATAAATAAAGCTTTATTTGAGAATAAAAAAAAGCTACAACAAAGTATACTTTCGTAATCATCGCAAGCTATCATGTACTAAATGACAAGGGAATGAAAATCAACAGGGGGCATCTCACTGGCATTCATTTCAAAATGCTCTTTCCCAGAAGCAACTAGGTTCACAAATAGGGAAATAAACATTGCTTACTCAAGGATAGGGGAAAAAATATTATAAAACTGACATTAGACCCTTTTCTCTAACGAGAGCCTCAAGAATGGCTAAGTGTTAACAGGTAAGCTTTCTAAAACTTCCAATCAAAAAATACTTCCTGAGCACCAGGAGAGAATGCTCTCAGATCCTAATGGTCTCTATCTACAATCTACTTCTGCTGTCCTTTCCTCAAAGAAGGAAAAGGGGAATTGGGGGGAGGAACAATTGAGGATTAAGGGTATAAACTACACAACTTGACACAGCCAATTCTCTAACCCCAGATTATCAACTGAAGCACAACCTATTTTTTATCTCCATATTTACCAAGACATGCATTCTTTTAAAATTACTTCTTTTACAAATAAAAATTACAAAACCTAGAACACTATCACCTGTTCTGAATTCAATAAAAACTTCATGTTCTATTTTTTTTTAAAGCTTCATCTGAGACCTCCCTTAAAGCCCTATTCCAGTGTCTCACCTTAGATGTGAAAGACACACCGGGATGATGTAGGCAGTGCCAGATAAGGACACCTCCAAGACGTATGACATGCTTCAAGCAAGGGCCATGAGAGCAGCCTTGGTAACTAAAAATTCAGCTGAGATATGTTCAGAGAGGCTCGTCCCCAGACTGGCCAGAGGGCAATTTTTTTTTTAATTGCAATTCTACTAAGATGTCTACTAAATTACAGAGGGATGGTCAGGAAGCCTTGGATTCAATTCCTGCTAATGAGGAGTTTTTGGCTTTGTAGCTTCTGGCAAGTTAACTTGACTTCTCAATGCCCATTGGCAATTCCCTAAGATGGAGATGGAGGTGGGCTGCTCTGCATTGATGGGGAAAAAAAAAAGCTTCCCACCCAGAGCTGCCCGAGCTAATTAACTCAGAGGCTAAATTAATAAAAAAAAATCTGAAAACCGTTATTAAAAATAATTCACATTTACTATTTTTATTTTAGTTTTAATTTATGGGATAAAACAAGCATTTCCGAAAGTACAAATCTATTATGTACAACTTGATATTTCTTTTAAATATATAATAAAGTTATCATGCAAATTTTTTATTCTTCCCTCTCCCCTCCACTCCTCTAGAGATGTTTACCATTAGAAGCAAACAAGTGTGTGTGTGTATGTGTAAAAATATTCTATACATACTTCTATTTATCAGTTCTTTCTCTGGATGCAGATAGTGTCTTCTTTCCTATGTCCTTTATAGTTAATTTGGGTATTTGCAATAATTAAAATTACTTACTCACTCAAAGTCATTCTTAGAACAATATTGCTGCTACTGTATACAATATTCTCTTGGTTCTGCCCATTTTGCTCTTCATTACTTCAGGCAAGTCTTTCCAAGTTTTTCTAAGATCACTGAGCTCGTCATTTCTTATAGCACAGTAGTATTCCATCACAATCATATACCACAACTTGGTCAGCCGTTCTCCAATTGATGGACGTCCCTGTAATTTCTATTTCTTTGCCACCATAAAGTGAGCTGCTGCAAACATTTTAGAACATGTAAGTTCTTTTCCTTTTTCCCTAATCATCTTTGGAAATAGATCTGGTAGAGGTATTGCTTAAATACTGTATTTCAGTCTATAAAGCAATTACTTCAAAATAATCCTCAGACAGGTGACACAAGTTTTTATGCGGAAATGTGTAGACCAGACTTATTTTTTTCATCAGTGTGGAAAAGTCCAAGAATGGTAAATCCCTCCGCTGATGCAGATCAGCTACTCCTCTGAAATGTACAGACTCTTAAAAGATTTTCATAGTGCACTGAGAAGATTACTGTGACTTGCTCCTGATCGTGATATTATGTTTCAGACAAAGGACTTAAAACAACATCTTCCTGCTTCCAGAAGGCTAAGTGCCCTCCCCACTATGATACTATGCTACTTTTTTCTTGAGTATTATATTCTCCATTTTCATAGATGACAAAACTGAGGCTCATTAGGATTAAATGCCTTGCCCAACAATCACCCAACTAAAAAGTGCTGGAGGCACAGATATAAACCCTGTGTTCCTTACTTCAGATCTCCTTAAGTTATGATATGCTGCATACATCTCCAATATATCTGTGACTCAAAAGAATCATTACATTTCTGACAAAGTTAGTTTTCCAAATGAGAGCTGTTTAATATATTTGAACTAGAATTTGAAAAATGACAAAGTATTATTCCCCCTTCATACAAAGCGCCTCAGATGTTCAAATACCTGTAAGACCGCATGGTATGTTCTGTTCATAAATCCTAGCCAGGACTGTGGAAGCAGGATTGAGCGATGCCACTCTGATGGCTGGATGTTCACCTGTATGACAAATTAATCACAATATTAATTAAAGAGACATTTTAAATACAAAACTATTACCATAATGTTCCAGCATTTTAAAATGATTTTATCTAACCTTTCCCTTCAAGTACAGAAATCTTGAACTCTAAAGCTTACTAAAAAAAAAAATCAATCTAGGGAAAATGACAACCAAAAGGTCTTTTGAGAAATATCTTAATCAAAGACATGAGGGTTTTTTAGGTTCAAAGAAGATAAGGTCAAATACTTATAAATTAAAGGGAGGTAATTCTATAATAAAATAAAAGTGTTTTTTAAAAAAAGAATCCAGTATAAATCTGTTCTTGAAAATGAGGGAGAAATTCTATAAATGATCAGATAATGTATATAAACACTTTGCAAACTTTGAAGTGTTGTATAGTTACACATTTACATTTAGTTATTATTTCATTAGAGGAAGCTCAATGTTGTAATAGATAAAGGTGGATAAAATGCTGGGCACTTGTTAGCTGTGTGACCTTGGGAAAGGTACTTCACCTCTGTTTGCATCAGTTTCTTTAACTGTAAAAAGAGAAGAATAATGACATCTATCTCCCAGGTGTCTGGCACATAGTAAGGGCTGAGAAATGTTTGCTTCCTTCCTTAACAGCCCCTTTGTGCCTCAGTTTCCATATCACTAATAATGGGATAACAGCATTTGCACTATTTTTCTCATAGGACTGTTAAAGACAAAGGACCTTGTTATCCTTAAAATATTATCTAAACATGAGTTATTACTGACCTCTTTGTAGGTCTTTAAGCAAAGGCTATGCAACCACTTGTCAGGTGTCTTATAGTGGAGATTACTTTCAAGTATGAATCGACCTAAACGGCCCCTTTAACTCTTAAATTCTGTGAGATCATTGGCAATAAGTTTTAGCCTCGAATGGAGAGAGGAATGAAGCAAATTATATATTCTAAGCTTTCTTTTTTATTTAATTCCATAATCATGGTGAATATTTTATTTGTTGGTTTCTTTCCCCCATTCTTTCCAATAGAATATAAGCTCCCTGAGAATAAGGACCATTACATTTTTGTCTCTATCTGCATTTCCTAGGCACAGTGGTTGACACATAACAGCTGCTTAATAAATGAATTAAAAAGCATTTACTATGTGCCAAGCATGTTTTATGTGCTAGGAATACAACTAAAAAAGTAAGACATTCCCTAACTTCAAAGAGCTTCCATTCACTCAAACAGGAGTGGGGGGGCGAGGGGAGAGAACACAAACATATGGGCGGAAGGGCAAGGGAAGGGAGTGTCCGAGGAGGCCCCAGAACAGGAAGGTGATGCGCAGGGAGATCACATAAAATTCTTTCTATGAAAATGTTGGTATGATAATGTTGATTTAATTTCTGAGAGAAAAGGGGGAGATGGGAGGGAATTTTGCAGGTTAAGTGAGAATGACAAGATGACCATGGTAAAAAGTTGGATGGTGTGTGAAGCCTGAAGGTCTAGGGTTGGCTAGAGATGGCAGACCAGCTGAATTGGTGCATGTCCAGTCACTTACAAATCAAGACAACCTGGCCTGGCACTAGAGTTCCAAAATTGAGTTGATTAACGCCGATCCTTCCTTCCACTTCTCATCCCCCCTATTCCACCCTCCCCTCAACAGGGACTGAGGACATCTTACTGAATGAAAATAAATGGGTTATTTCTGTAAACTCATGGGTCGCATAATTAAAATTCAACTTGGAACTGCAGTTATTTGTGTACACATTTTTTTTTGCCCTATAAGATTTCACAACTCCCACACATTAAGGACTGTTGTTTTGTTTTGTAGCCCAAATAGATAAAGTACAACGCCTTACCTCCAGTAGGCATTTATATGATATTTATTTATATAATAGATATTTAAATCATTTGTATAATAGACAGTTGCTTAACAAACATTCAAAAGCACCAAATTCTCAAGTTACTGTATACTATCCAACATGAACCTGTCAAAGTATTTCACTTTAAGCTATCAGTAAAACTCCAAGGGAAAGGGGTGGAGAGGGGTTGTTTAAAAAGTCAAATTCTAGTTCTGTCACTTCCTATGCGATACTAAGCAAGTCGCTAGAAATCAATTTCCTAATTTGAAAAATGTGGGTACTGGACAAGACAGTTCTATGGTGATTTCTGGATCCAATATTCTATGAATGTATGGATCTGACTAGTTAGAAAAAAAACTTGCCCAGATTTTTCAGCAATCTCTCTCTACCTAACTCTTCAATTCATAGCAAATCCTTTTAGGTATGTTGTAAGGACATTTGATACTAGTTTTTAATTTTGTTATTTATTCTATTTGTTTAATTTCGGTTAAACCCAGTCTGAGTGTTTTCTCAAATCTTAAGATTATTGCTGGTTTTGTATGTTGTCTTTGATCTAATCAGCATCTTTTTCCTTTGCCTCTTTATTATTTTTTATTTAAAAACTTCTTTTGCATGACTAGATGGAAGAGAGTTGGCAACGGTGAAGAATAAACAATTAGGGGAAATGTTGAATAAGGGGAAAGAGCATACTATGTTTATTATTACACATCTCCCAAAGAAAACACTGTCAGAAATATAGTTTGGTGATTTTAGGTACTCCCTAATTACTATGTGATGTGTGAGTTGCTATGGTAACTGGGTTTTTTTTTCTACTAAACAGGAGAGTAAATGGCTGCTTAAAACATGATTGAATTGTTAGTTTGCAAGCTAATGCTATCCTAAAGAGAGGGCCCAATGTAGTATTTAAACAAATAGTCAGAAATGCTTCTATGTGGAAATGGGTGCCATTTCATGTTGGAATGATTTTCTCTTCACTATCCCTCCGGTGCCTGTGCCTAATTCCCACTTTCCTAAGAATAGGAATAGAAAAAAACTGTTCTGAAAATAAAATTGGTAGCAGAAAATTTTAAATTTGGCATTGTTTCAACATAATTACCAGATATCAAGTGTGTTTAATACCATAGGAATGCTGCTCTCTTTTCTGGAGATGGAAGGTAGGTGATCACAGAACCAAATGTGGCATCTAATTTTTTAATACTGTGTCTGTAGCACAGCTAAAAGCAAGTACTTTCACTCTCTGGATAATAATATGTACATCAAGGGAGCATTAACATGCCTCGTTTTATGAGCTGTGTGCTTAACATTAATGGGGAATGCTCTGCTTACCTGTGAATTTTTATTTCACCGTTAACCTCTGATTTCCTCCTCTTCCCCCTCAACCCCTCCCCATTTATATTTGCTGTCCTAACTACATGATTCTCATTGTTGGAGACCTGCTTTTGTTCTTCCTGTTTCTTTTGAATCAAAGAACCTTGCTAAAAGTTTCCCTTAATGGTATTTTTTTACACTAGTGAAGTTAAAACTTGATAATTTTTTTTTTATAAATGGCTTGAGTGAAACTGAGCACACATATAATGTAGAAAGCCTAAATTCATTTCAGGGCAAGTATCTTGACAGGACATTATTAAGTCAGATAATCATATAAACCTTAAAGGTGAAACATCTATCAAAGAGGGAAAAATAGTGAAGCTTTTCATCCCTTCCCCCTATAGACTTTTGATGGAGAACCAATGTTCCTAAGTAGGAACACTGAGCTGTTATTCAGGCACATCTAATTGGAACCTGGAGTTCTACATTTTCTGAATAGCTTAAGTATAGTTAGTGGATCTGCAAAAGATAAAGATTTTTAATACCAGCTTTTCATTCTGACACGTATCCTAACTACAGCTGTCCGATAAATTGTCTACCTCTTGACTAATACACTTAGAAATGTACTTTACGAATATGTTATTTTTTTTAATCTAACAAATTTTTAAGTGCTTGGTGAGGTGCAGGGTACTTTGCAAGATGTTAGGAGTAAAAAGTTAAATAAGAAAACTAGGGGAGACAACATGCACTTAGACTGGTGTGTGGAAGTTCATAGAAGATAGCTTTTGAAGGGAAGAAATTAGCACTTGAGAGAGACTAGTAAAATGCTGCCTAAAAGAAATCATTCTTGAGTTCGGTCTTAAAGGAAAACAGGAATTCTAAGAAGCAAAGACTAGGAGGGAGGGTATTCTAGGCATGAAGGATAGCCAGGATAAAGACACAGAGAGAAGATGGAATGTTGGGAGTAAGAAACAGTAAGGTGTAGCAGGAGGGGAGGAGACAGAAATATGGTGGAACAAAATTTTAAGAGACTGGAAGGGTTTTCTTAAAGGGCTGGGTTGTAAAGAGCTTTAAAAGCCAAACAAATCTCCAGTTGATAAATGGTCAAAGTATATGAACAGGCAGTTTTCACATGAAGAAATCAAAGCTATCAATAGTCACATGAAAAAATACTCTAAATCATTATTGATTAAAGAAATACAAATTAAAAATAACTCTGAGGCACCACCTCATATCTACCAGATTGGCTAACATGGCAGAAAAGGAAGATGACAAAAGCTGCAGGGGACGTGGTAAAAGTGGGACACTAATACACAGCTGGTGGAGTACAACCATTCTGGAGAAGAATTTGGGACTGCCTTCAAAAGGTTATTAAACTGTGCATATCCTTTGACCCAGCAGTACCACTACTGTCTGTACCCCAAAGAAATCAAAGAAAAGGGGAGAAAAGCTATATAAATATAAAAATATTTATAGCAGATCTTTTTGTGGTGGTAAGGAATTAGAAACTGAGGGGATACCCATCAATTTAGGGATGGCTAAACAAATCATGGTATATGGTTGTGGTGAGATACTAATGTGCTGTAAGAAATGAGGAGCAGGATGGTGTCAGAAAAACCTGGGAAGACTTATGTGAACTCATGCACAGTGAAGTGAGCAGAGCCAGGAGAACACTGTACAGAGTAAAAGCAGCATTTTATGATGATCAACAGTGAAAGCTACTCTAATCAAGACAATGATTTAAGACAATTCCAAAGGACCCATGTTTGTTATCCACCTCCAGAGAAAAAACTGATAAATTCTGAATAAAGAATGAAGTATACTTTTTTCACTCTATTTTTCTTGCTCTTTTTTTTTGCCTCCCCCCCCCCCAACCTGGCTAATATGGAAATGTTTTACAGAAAAAGAAAAAGAAAAAAAAGAAAAACCAAAGAGAGGAGTTTACATATAATCCTACAAGTAACAGGAAGCTGTTGTAATTGAATGAATAGAAGACACAGCTAGAGATCTGCACTTTAGGAAAGTCGCTTCAGCAACTGCTTAGTGGATGGACTGGATCAAAGAGAGGTTTCAGGCAGAGAGACCAATTAGGAGGCTATTAAAGTAAACTAGGCAGGAGGTGATGAAGGGCTGAACAAGAGTGAAAACTGAGTGGAAAAAAGAGGACAAGTTGAAAGATGCTGTAGAAAAAAAGTTACAAGATGTGGCACCTGGACACTTACGGTGAGAGAGAAGAATCAAGAATAACTCAGAGGATAACATGGCTACTAAATGTCAGAGCCTTGATTTCTCTCCTATGTCTCTATGTACTTGTACTTCTCAAAATCTAATTGTCAGGCCCTTCAGGGCAGGGCTTCATTTGGCCTTTTTGAGGAGATACAGCTTGTGGGGGAGTATTCCCAATGGTTAGCAAGGTGCCTGGCATGCAGAAGGGGCAAAAGGCGGGGAATGGAACAAGCTTTTATCAAGTACCTTCTATATGCCAGGCATTGGACTAATAAGCATCTTACAAATATCTCCTTTGATAGGAAGTGCTTTGTAAGTAAGCACAGTAACGTAGTGAGCACTTAAGAAATATTTGCTTGCTGATGGAATGGTTGATTGACGTGACTTTGGGTAAGTTATATAGTTTCTGGGGGGAGGGGTCAGTTTTCTCATCTACAACATGAGAAAATGAGACAAGGTGACCCTTCCAGCTCTAAATCTAGGATTCTAAGGGCAAGGAGAGAGATCCAGTCAAAGTACTTTGAGTTATTTCAGGTGCTTACAATTAATTTTTGTCCTTTTATTTATAAACTTGTTTTGACCCATTCCTAGCTCTACTTGTGGCTTTTGATAGACAACTAAAGAGCTGTCGGACTGCCTTGAAAATGTAGTCTTTCTAGCCCCTATTACCTAGTAAACCCCAGCTAAGATGGCCTGGCTGCTGGCCCTGAAAAGATGAGTCCAGAAAATGGAAGCAGGTGGCAATGCCCAGCAGAGACTACCATATCCATCAGTCAATCATGAACCATAAAGGTCAGTAGAGTAACTCACCCCACAGAGAGATACAGATCAACACCATGATTTCACCAGAAGCTCTCAATGGTGCTGATTCATTAGCAGAAATCAGAGGTCACTGAGCTCAGAAATAGCAACAGAATTATATTCCCAATTCCCAGAAAAGTCAGGCATCCCGGAGGCAGCCTAGGGTGGCCATATATGAGAAAAGGAACCTCCAACATGGTTCCCCAGCCCATTTGTGACAGACTATTTCCTCTTATCCTCATAATTCTCACCAGGCTCAGGGTCCACATTAAGTGACACTTATCTATTGTCTCTCCCTCTCCAATTCATCCTTCATTTGCTGCCAGAGTAATCTTCCTAAAACTATTTCCCTATTCAAGAAACCATCATGGTTCTCTGTTGCTTCTAGGATAAAGCCCAAACTTGATGGCATGAAATTTAAGGCTTTCGATGACCTCACTCCACTCTCCTTACTAGTCTTATCTTCCTCTCCTCCCCTACATGAACCCTCCATGACACTCAGGCTGATTTTCTCCTGTCCCTGCCATTACCTGTGAGTGTCAAAAGTACCACCATCATCTCACTCAGCCTCACAACCTAGGTGTATGAGCCCTCATTCTTTCTCATCCCTTTATATCTAAGTTTTTAAGTCTTCTTGCTTTTACCTTTGCAGCCTTTTTTAACACGTCCCCTTCTCTCCTCTGACACTGCCATCACCCTGGTACAGAGAGTCTCATGATCTAGACCAGGGCTGTCCAAAATGTGATCCGCCTGCAGTGCGATTTATGCGGCCCGGCGACAAGCATAGAAATTTACACAAATGCTTTAGTAAACTAAGCCGAGCTACCGCAGAGCTCTCACTAAAATGGCAGATCAAAATATATTATATGTTGTTTCAATAAAAACCCAAGGTTGGACAGCCCTGACCTAGACTATTGCAACAGTTTTTTGGTTGGTCGGCCTGACTCAAAGTCTCTCTCACTTCAGGCCATTCTCTACTCAGCTGCCAAAATGATCTTCGTAGAACATTAATCTGATCATATGACCCCTGATTCAATCAACTGCGGTGAGGCTCTATCACCTCCTGGATCAAATAGAGAATCCTCTATTTGGCATCCAGCGCTCTTGAATGATCTGCCCCCTTCCTACCTTTCCAATCTTCCTCTACCTTACTGTCCTCCACATATTCTGTGATCCAGCCACTCTGGCCTCTTTGCTGCTCCTCACATAAGACAAACTCCATCTCCCGATTTTCGACATTTTAGTTGGTTGTCCCCCATACCCGGCATCTTCTCCCTTGTCCCCTCTCCTCCTGATTTCCCTGGCTTCCTTCAAGTCCTGGCTGAAATCCTGCCTTCCACAAGCTTTTCCCAATCCCCTATGGATTCTGGAAGCTACCTGCTACTGATTATCTTCAGTCTGTCCTGCGCATATCTTGTCTGCACGGCGTTACCTGCATGTTGTCTCGCCTATTAGATGTGAGCTCACTGAAAGCAAGGACTGTCTTTTGCTTTTCTTTGTATCCTCTGGTGCTTACTAAAGTGCCTGGCACACAGTAGGAGCATAATAAATGCTTACTGACTAAATAATTTTGACCAACACCCACATCTTCAAATATTCCCACTACCTGTGCTGCCCCTCCCAAGACTGCATTCTTTATACTTGGATCCCCAGTGCTTAGCATAGTTCCTGACACATAGTACTCTATTAATAAATGACTGACTGACTGAGTCTGACAGCTTATTCAATTCTACTTCTCTTATGAGGACCTGCTCAAGTGGTAACTTCCTCCAAAAAGCTTTCCTTGACTACTCCCAAACCCCAAGGATCTGTCCCTCTCAACTCCTCCAATATGTCCAATACAACTTAACTCTTAATTATATACCATCCCATGCTGTTTGCACACTTGCCTCCTCTGAGTACGCTGTTCTTTGAAATAAGGAGTGTTACTGGCACCACAAATTCAGCAAGTCTAAAATCAAACATCTTTTCCTCCAAAACCCACCCCTTCTCCAAACTTATTTCCGCAGGGGGTACGACTATAGTCTCAGCCTCCCCACCATCACCTCCGTGTCTAATCACTTGCTAAGTCTTGTCAGTTCTGCTTCCACCACATCCATCTTCTTCTCTACACTGACACTTCCAAAACTCTAATTTAAGTCCTCACCAACTAGTGTCTTGTAACTGCGTATGAGTGGGGCTGCCACCATCCACTTCCTCCCGTCTCCAATCTGTATTCTATACAATTTAAAATAATCTAACGTACATGTCCGATCATGTTGTTTCTCTGCTTAAAAAACTACAGTGTGATTTCTTTGGGATACAGTGGCTCCCTGTTGCCTCCAGTATAAAATCAAAACTCCTTAGGCTGGTTTTTTAAGTCCTGCACAATTTGGTTTAAATCTTCCTTCATATCACTCCTCAAACTGAACTACAAGCTGTTCCCTAATTACTATATTCTATATCCTGCCTCTCTACGATTTCACATGATACAATCTCCCTCCACTTCCCCAAATTCCATCAATTCCCTCTACCTCTCTACTTCTCAGGCTTCTGATCATCTTTAAGGCTCAGTTCTGAAGATATTTCCTCCTCAAATCTCAGTCTCTCAATTATGTTTTCTCTCTATCCTAAAATAGTCTTTGTTGTATTTATTTATCTTTACATATGTTGTAACCTTCTCATAGAAGAGGCAAAGACTTTGTTCATTGTCTCTGTACCCCCAAGGTCTTGCACACAGAAGGCACTTAATAAATGTTGGCTGGACCCAGTCAAATGCTTGTTGAATTCCTGAGCTCAGCCATCCCATACAAAGGAAGCAAAGAAAAGGGGAGGCTGAAGTAAGAGGAAGCTGGAAATCAGGAACACAGTCCTGTCACAGACGCGCAAATAATAAGGACCCCTCCCCTGGAGATCTAATTCTCTGTGCATTTTGGCATTTTCTTAGTCCTGTTGTAATATGTGCAACATGCCTATCTTCCTTAGGAGATTTCTGGGGTGAGGAATGGGGGTTCCTACAGACTCCTCTCCTGTTCTGAGAACATTAGTGAAATCAGCTCTTTCAGATGAATTTTTCCCCAAAACACTAAAGTTATCTCCTAGTTCAAGTCAGAAAGAAAACTTAAAGAGAAACTTTTTTGAATACTTTGTGCTTTAGCTTTGCCTCTGTAAATCTCTACTGGCAAGTCTTAAGTAAAATTTTAAGAAGAATAAGGCAAAATGAAATGGCACCAAATTTCTTCTTTACCATGCCAACTGAGAGTACAATGATCAACTGGGCTTCTCCTCCCTTCTACCCTTTCCCCCTCATTCACAGAATTTTACCTCACCTTCTATAAGGAAGTTCTTTACTTGTCTCCTTCCAGGATAAAGCAATGAATTTGAAAGAAAATCTTTTGAACAGAGATCTGTTTAATTTAAAACCCAGTTCCTGGCAGGATGAGAAAAAATGGCTGGCAAGGGAAGAGGGCTGAATTACAGCTCCTTTTAAACTGGTAGCAATTAGGATTATATTAAAGGTAATTCAATTCAACTAACATTTATTAAGTACCTATTAAAAGTGAGATATTATATTAGGCCAGACAAAGACAAGAATTTAACATTCCCAGACCTCAAGGGGCTTATTTTCTATTGGGGAGGATCAGAACAGGCCTCCAGTGGAGAGTGATATTGATGTCCTTTAAAGGAAGCCAGGGGTTCAGAAAAGCAGAAGTGAAAACGGCCTGCTTTGAAGAAATGGGGAGCAATCACTTATCCTCCCTGGGCCTTAATCTCCTCATCTGTAAAATGGACGAGTTAGAACAGATGGAATCTACAATCCTTTCCAGCCTCTCCAAAGGCAGTGGAACATCTTGTACACAGAGACTAGTCTGGCTGGAACAAAGAATGTAAGAAATACAAAGTTTTGGTGGTAATCTCAACAAAATAATGCTACCTGGGTTTGGAATTAAAGGTTTAAACTTGGATGTTCTGCATATCTATCTTACCCATCATGTCTCTACAACTTTTTAATATAAAATTACAAATGGCCATAATAATCCTTTGAATTTCTTGTCTTCTCCCTTACATGACACATATTCTCTCCTCCCTCACACTATCTTTCCCCACCTCCCCCAGCAATAATGATCTCATTAGCACTCATGGGTCCTGTCATCTCTATGAAGATGACTTGGAGTGTATATATATATATATATATATATATATATATATATATATATATATATATATATCCAGCTCTAATTTTTCTCCAGAGCTCGGGGCCAAAATCACCAACTGCCTATTAGGCATCACAAGCTTAGAGTTCCCTGGGTATCTAAGGCTCGACATTTCCAAAACAGAATTCCATTCCTATTCTTAACTGCTGTATTTCTGTTGAAGGTACCACCACGCTTCCAGTAACTCGAGTTTATAATCTCTGTGTTATCTACAACTCCTTGCTTCCATATCTAACCAGCTGTCAAGTCTTAGTGATGGTACTTTTTTGGAGACATGAGAGTGAGACATGAGAAAACGGGTCTGAAGAACAGACGGTGAGAGGAGAGAAAATGGGAAGAAGTGGACTGTGGAAGTTGTGGAGGTTGCAGTCAGTACTAATTTTTATTCATCTGTTTTAACCCAGAAAAGAACTGGAAAAATTTACGCCTAGAATTTAAATCTCAATCTCTTTTTTCAACAACCTCAACTCAGATCCAATGAGAATAAGGTGCAAGAAGGGGAAAAAAGGCAATTCTAGCTGTAAGTCCCACTGGAGCCTTCTATACTTTGCTCTGCAAAACCGAAATGTGACTTTTTAAAAATGAAAACAAGTATTTTAGAAATTCATCTTAGTGTCTACACAGTTTCTTTCTGAATCAATCACCTGCCACCAGATGCCTATTTAGAGAAGGGGGTGGGGGGGGAACCTTCCTTGAAAGAAGGAAGAAAACATGGCAAAAGGTAGCTAGAAGTCCAGAATGTCATGTTCAAACACCAGCACTTGCTTTCTTCTGACACTGTAAGGCTGTGGAGCACCCAGATATATATACTTCTTTGTAGCGTGAAGAGCACAATGTTACTAATGGACGTTCAATTTCCTTAGGAAATGTTTGAAGCAAGCAAAGGCTAAATGCCATACAATGGCAAGTTGATGTGTTTCTGTGTTATATGATATTGCTAATAAATAACATGGCCTTAGTGATTAAGTCTAAGTCTACAAATTCAAGGTTTAAGTTAGAGAGAGGAGAATCTTAGCCCATTACAAAAGAAATTTCCATGGTTTTACTCTGTGTGGGGGCCAATCAATTAGGGAAAGAATTTTTATAATTTTAGTGACTTGCTAAAATTATTCAAGAACAAACCCACTAGATTTCCTCTGAAATCAGAGCAGTAGCAGGATAGGGTGAGTGTTGGTATGGTCTTGCCCCTTGCATCACAAACACACACTACAAACAAATATATGTATCTGGGTGCTCCACAGCCTTACAATGTCAGAAGCAAGTAAAGTCCCTTGTACACTGGAGTAGGCCCCCTATAGCAAATTTATAAGAGAACATAGACAACAGAAGCCTCTGAATCAAAGAAATCGACAATCCATTAGTATTTTTGGAAATTTCACTATTTCTATTATTGGATTTTGTTCCATGTGCTGAATAATTCTATTTATAAATTAAATACCTATACTCAAACGAAAAACATCTACTTTCTAAGTGTTTCCTAGGTTATTTCATACATGGCTATAATTTGTAATGATCAAATTTCTCGTGTGCTATAAGAATATCAGATAAATTAAATTCTGACTGTTGAAACCATAGTATTTTTCTAAATCTTCCAAAACAATGCACCCTTATTTAACTCTGTTTCTTGTTAACTTCAAATCATAACAAAAATTCTGAAGTTGATGCTCTACAAAATTACAAAGAACTGGACAGTTTTTTGAAATGAGAGTCTCTACCTTCATAGAGTTTATAATCTTAGATATGTACAAAGAATTATTATACAAGTTAGCATATGGTTAAATGTGTAAGTGGCATGAAAGGTGCGAAGGAGGAAACATTTCTCATTAGGAACCTGATCCAGTTACAGGACCTGGTTTCAAATGCTGGCTTTACCACTTCACCTGTAGCCTTTAGGAAGATGCTTAAGTGCTTCAGGGCTCAGTATTGTCTTTTTTTCCCCCACATTTAACAATCTTTACTTTGGAAGAGAAGTCAATACAAGGCATTCTTTAGGGTTTGGTCTTGGGGTGAAAGGAGGAGTGAAATGACCTATTTTTTTTTCCAACTTTAAAAACTACCAAGCACAGGGTTAAAGTCATAGCTAGGACTATTAGCTTATCCTCATTACTGTGGAATGTGTAATGCATAGCAAGCAAATAATTACTATTTTTTCAGTAACCGTTACTTCTTTAAAACTAGACCCATTTGTGGAAAGAAAACCTGCCTCTAAATATATCTTCCCACAAATGAAAAGTACCTTTTCAAAAGCCAAGAGTCTTAAACTTGCAAGGTGTATTCCCTGACCTAACATGATGGAAGCATGAATGGCAAAATTAAAGATCAAATTTATAGCTAGTTTTTTCCTATTTATCTGAAGCACAATTAAAAAAAAAACTAGTACGCTTTGGGAATTCAGTGGCACAAGGTACACTGCCATAAATTTAAGGACGTTATACATCCAAAAAACAAAAAAAGCTAGATTTTCTCCCTTTTTGAAACACTGCATTACATAATTTTACTCGCAGGGCTCAGTATTCTTTATTTGTTTATAAGATGGTTGGATTAGATTACAGAAAGGACCGTTCCAGCTCTAACTATGATTCTATGAAGTGAGGAGTGTGGGAGTAATTAAGTAATTAATAAACATTTATTAAGCACCTACTAGATTCCAGACGATGTGTTTAGCATTTGGGAATACAAAAAAAGGCCACAGATAGTCCTTGCCCTCAAGAAGCTTACAATCTATTGGGGTAGACAACAAAAAATATATACATAGCTTATATAGGACAAATAGGTATCAATTAAAAGAGGGAAGGCACTAGAATTAAGAGGGGTTGGGGAATACCTGTGGTAGAAAGTGCATTTTTTAGGAAAACACTTAAGGAAGTTCTAAAGGAAAGAGTGATGACAGCTAGTCAGTGAAGGAATTAGCCCTTCAGTGAGTCAATAAGCATTTATTAAGTGTTTACGATAACTAGGTATTGTGCTAAGTACTAGGCATACAAAGAAATATAAAAGATAGTCCTTGCTCTTAAGGAGCTCACAAGGGGGAGGCAATGATGTAAATAACAACGAACAAACAAGATACAGACAGGATAAATAGGAAATAATCAACAGAAGGAAGGCACTAGAATTGAGAGGGAGCAGGAGAGGCTTCCTGTAGAAGATAGGGAAGCCATCTCTACGAGGAGGTAGAGATGAGGAGGGAGGATCATTCCAGGCATAGGGGACAGCAAAAGATAATGCTCAAAGATGGGAGATGGAGTGTCTAATTCCAGGGAGACCAAAAAAAAAAAAAACAAACCAAAACCAGTGTCACTGAATTGCAAAATACATTGTGAGGGTGGGGGATAAGGATAGGTGTAAGAAGACTAAAAAGACTGGGGGTCTGAGCGGGAGGGGACATCAGGTTATAAAAGGCTCTGAATGCCAAATCAAAGATTAGCAGATATATTTTATTTGGTGGGTAAAAAGGGAACCAGTGGGAGTTTTTTAGTGCAACTCCAATGTAATGACAATATTTTGATAATAGCTGACATGTATACATGTATATGGTGCTTTGAAATTTACAAAGCACTTTACAAAACAAAATCTGAGCCTCCAAACAACTGTTAGGTACTAGACTAGAGGTTTTATTATCTTCCTTTTGTAGATCCGGACTCTCAAATCACAAGGTGAAATTACATGCCCAAGGGCATACAAACTGGCATCAGAGGCAGATTCCAACCCACTGACTTCAGGCCAAGTGTCTTTTCATAAAACAACACTGCTCGGTGGTGTCAAGAATGAACTGGGGAAGAGAAAGGAGAGCCAGGGAGTCAGGAAATCGCTACAGGTGTCAAGGCCAGAGGAGTTTAGGGCGGTAGAATCAGAAAGCAAACACTGTGAATTGAAATGCCTTCCTTAGTTACAGTTATAGGGCAGAACTCAAGTTGGAGCAATGGTAGGGCTAAAAATAACCCTAGAAATAACTTAGCACAATCTTCTCATTTTACAGAGAGGAAGCTTGGATCCACAGAGAAAAAATGAATCATCCCAGGTAACACTGCTAGGAGTCACAGAGCCAAGATACGAGAGCACATCTTCTAAACCTTTTGGCTCCAAACCTCGTATTCTCTGCACTATACCTTCTAACTCAATCCCCTGGTCAAATAAACGTTAAACGAAAAATCCCAGTAACATATACCCACAAATAGAGGGGGTGCACTTACCTCATGTATAAGAGCCACTAATATCTGCTGGAAACTCCGCCCTCTACTGGCCAAAAAACGATTGATGGGTTTGCCATCTTTACCCATGTGGATCGGAAGATCATAGCAAAGTAACATCCCAGCTACGTAAGGAGAGAGAAAAGCATGACTGAGAAATCATAAATACAGTAAAACCTCACTCATTCAGACTCTCCCTAATTCATACTGAATGGAGATAAATGCCTTCTGCATTAGGAAGAAAGGCTTAAGTGAGTATAAGTCATTATAACTACTATCTTCATTATTATCTTGGTTGTTCAGAGGCCTTCTTTGCTTACTTCTAGGATTTCAATTAAATTTCAGATAGAGGAATGATTTCTGAATTAGTGGAGAACCACTATGATTTAGGCTTTTCCTGGTTTCATTTTTATCTCTGTTGCCACGGGATTGTGCTGTACAAATTAAAAGACTATCTTTGAGACAAAATGCAAGAACATTATGACAGCACAGAAATAAAATATTTTCAATGAATATACAGGCATAGATAATTCAAACCAGGGAATCGCCCCCCTAAATCCTTTTGTAGCATTTAAACTAACAGGGATACTTGTAATTCATTCTTACAATCATCCTCCTGACCTCCCCATACACACACACTCTCTCTCTCTCTTCATTGCTCTAGACTAGCGATATCCTAGAACTAACAGCAAGACACCTATGTGCTGCTATTGGACAGTCAGAAGGACTGGATAGATAGGAGAGGATGAGAGTATTGGGAGTAGTGGAAATGGAAAATGATTAGCCTGGGAGGGAAACTGATCTCAGATTGGAGGAATTACCTGCACATGAAGATTATTACATTTAAAAAATAAAATTAAACCCAACCAATATTTTACCTGCAAGACCAGGTTTCAGGCCTGGCTGTTTGTTTTTCTCATACATTTTCAGCATGAAATTGGGAATTCCTGCTATTGTCTTTCCTTGGTCTGAACGAGAAGCACCTCCTCTTAATGCAGAATAGTAAATACCACGGGGCATATTCACCATCTCCTGTTTCACGAGTGATACAAAAAACTCTTCAAGTGCTGAAAAAAGATAAAAAAGATGAATATAGGTCATGATTGTAGAAATAATTAGGTACAGGAAAAATAGTCACATGGGTCCAAACTGTACTTCAATGAAATTTCGCTTATTCAAATGAGCAAATTCACATTTAAAGCAAAGATCAAAGGTAATAGCAATGACAACAGCTGGCATTATTTTAATCTTATCCTTCTTCACACAGTTCATACAGGAATGGTCTGGGGCAAGGTGCTATATTGCTAGTATTCTTTTATATTTAACGTGTTGTGAACTATTGCAAGGGTAGACAAAGCTGCTGGGGTTTTGCTTTTTCTTGTCATTGAATTGAGATATTATCATCATAATTATTACTACTCACCTTCTCCTCCTCCCAACTTAGCAAATTTTTGTTGAAGTTACCAACCAATGATCCAGGTTCACGAAGTCAGTCATGCCCTGCTTTCTCTCTTCCCCTGGCTGCCAAGTCTTAATGATTCTATCTCCACAATCTATCTTGTGCAACCTGCTCTTCACTCACACAAGCCATTGCTTTAGTTGTTCAAGTCCTCATCCTCATCACCTTTCACCTGATTATTGCAAGAGCTTCCTAATTGGTGGCCTCAGTTCCTCTAGTTTCTTCTCTCCAATAAATACTCCAAGAGGCTGCCACAATGAGGTTACTAAAACAGAGGTCTGACCATGTATCAATCCTCTGTTTAAGAAGTGCCAGCAGTTTCTACTTATCCCTAGAATAAAACATAAATTCTTCTGTTTGACTTTTAAAGTCCTCAATAATCTGACTCCGGTCTACATTTCCAGACTTAGTGCTCCTTACTACTATTTTTTTTTTTGGCAGGGCAATTGGGGTTAAGTGACTTGCCCAACGTCACACAGCTAGTAAATGTGTCGTGTCTGAGGCCAGATTTGAACTTAGATCCTCCTGACTCCAGGGCTGGTGCTCTACTCTCTGCACCACCTAGCTGCCCATTCTCCTTACTATTCTTTATGCACTCTGGATTGTAGTCAAACTATCTTGCTTTCTATTCCCTGTTCAAAATGTTTCCTTTCCTCCTCCATGCCTCTGAACACTGCATGCCTAGAATGAATCCCTCAACTCCATATCACAGACTCACTAGTTTCCTTGAAAACTCAGCTCAAGGGGCTTCAGCTTATGATGGAGATGGAAAAGGTCCTAGAGAAGCCCAGCTTTCCCATGATAAATTTCATAAAGTTCTTAAAATGTAGCAAAAAGAATGATAAAACCCAAGAAAAAGATTATATGCTCCTCCCTCAACTGTCAGAAGCTTGCATATACTCAGAGAAAAGCCAAGGAGCGGGAGGAGGAGAATGACATAGGTGGAAATCACAGTACCCTGGCAGCCATTGCTAGAAACAGCAGCAAAATAGCACAGTCTTGCAGGAGGCTTGCTACAAAATCAATCAAGTCAATCCAGGTTAAGTCCATAGCAAGAATCGTAGCAAGGGACAGAGCCCAGTTGGAGACTATGTAAGGAGAAAGAGACAAAGAGAAGTCTTAGAGACAAAAACATCAATCTAGCCAGAAGAATAAGCCAAAGATTAGGGACTGCTACAGAGGGTGGGATCCTGTCTAAGCCCCTTCATCCAGAAAAGCATAGGTATTAATTAATATGCAGACTAAGGAGAGGATAGAAACAAGCAAGGGCAGGCCACATCCACCCAAGAGTACAGGAGAAAAAGGAAGAGGAGCCTGATGCAAGCACAAAGTTTTGATCAAGAAACCAAGCCTGGAGTTATACATATGCAAGTAGAAAAAAAAAAAAATGAAAACATGATAAAGAATACTAGAATACTGTGGGTTGAGAAAAGCCCAAGAAGTAAACTCAGAAGAAGAGAGTAATTCCACAATAAGATAAAGCAGAAACTCAGAGAAAATAATAGCATTGGTCAAAAAAAGTAAGCTCTGGTAATTGAGGTTTGATTTGGTTGAAGAGAAAAAGAGCAAAGCAATAGGACCACTTCAATCACAGATTACTAATGCTAATCACATTCCTTTTATAAAAATAGCACTGTGAAGCCCAAATGAGATGATAAAAAAAATATATATATACACACACATACATGTATATACATATATATATATATAAAAATACCCTCTGAAAACCTTAAAGTACTACAGAAGTGCTAGCTATTATTATTATTTCCTTTTCTGACCTTATTCTTTGTAAAAGAGGATGGGAGAAGAGAGGGACAGGACAGTAACAAAGAAAGAAAAAAGGATAAGATAAAAGAAAAAAATATAATTAATAATCATAGCTATAAACGGAAATAGGATGAAGTCACTCATAAAATGGAAGAGGGTTACAGAAAGGACTAGAAAACAGAATTTTTAAAAATATTATTTGTAAGAAATACCCTTGAAACAAAGATTTACATAGAATTAAGATGAAGGGGTAGAGGAGAACTTATACTTAAATTGATCATTTTAAAAAGCAGGAATAGCTATCCTAGTATCAGAAAAGACAAAAGTAAAAACAGACATGGTTAAAAGATAAGTAGGGAAACTATATTCTGCTTAAAGGAATCATAGATAATGAAATAATATCAATACATACATATGTATGTATGTATACTTATCAAATAGCATAGCAACTAATTACTTAAAAAACTAATCTAACTGAAGTGAGAAGCTGTCAGAAAAATTATAATAGGTGGAGATGTTAATGTGCTCATTCAGAACTAGAAAAAGTTAAAAAGATAGAAGTTAAGAATTTGAAGATGATTTTAGAAACATTATATACACTAGATCTCTGACAGCTACTGAATGGGAATAAAAAGAAATATACTTATTGCTAAGATGTACACAGCAACTTCACAAAAAAAAATGACCATGTACTATGGCAGGGGTGGGGAACCTGCTGCCTCGAGGCCACAAGTGGCCCTCTGAGTCCTCAAGGGCAGCCCTTTGATTGAATCCAAACTTCACAGAACAACAGGTTTCCCAACCCTGTACTAGGGCATTAAAACCTCATAAACGAATGTTGAAAAGGAAAAAAAAAATTAAACACACTCCTGACTGTACTCAGTGAAATAAAAATCATAATCAGTAAAGAGCCTTTGAAGAAAAAATTAGAACTTAAAAGAAAAAAGCAACACATTTTTAAAAATCCACCTCAAATAGAAATTTTGTAAGTCAAAGATGAGTTTGACAAAAAAAAATATACATTGGTAAGTAAAAATATATATTTGAAAAATAATAGACAGTTAATTTCAATTTTTTTTAAAGAGAGGAAAGTCAAATTACCAAAATAAAAAATAAAACAAAAAAATAAAGAAATGAAGAGACAATAAATGCCACTATTTAGAAACTGTTATATTCAATTATATGCCCCCAAACTGCTATCTTAAATGGACAGATGAATATTTACAAAAATGCAAATGACCCATGGTAACTGAGTAAGAAATAAAAAATTAAAATAAGCCAAGCTCAGAAAGAGAAACTGAATTAGCTATAAACGAACTTCTAAAGTAAAAAGCCACAGAGCCAGACAGATTTAAAAGTAAATTCTACCAAATATTTAAAGAACTAATTCCAATTTTTCATAATTTGTTGGTAAAAATAGGGAAATACGGCATTCTAAAAAACTCCTTATATAAGACTAATGACCCGATGATACCCAAATTTAAGAGAAGTAAAGCAGAGAAAAAATATCACAAATGATTATTTTAAATGAGTATCCATTCAAAAATGTTGAATTAATATATTAAGAATGAAAGTACAGCAACACAGTAAAAACATTAGAGTATCAGAGTGGATTTATATCAGTAATGTAAGTTTGATTAGTTCAAAAAAGAAAATTATAAGCAGTGTAAACCTATTTAAAACAAAACTAGTAAGATTTATATCAATAGAAACAGAAATTTTTTAAACAAAATACAATAATCTTTTTTCATGAACACTAGAAAGTATAGCAATAAATGCACCTTCCCTTAATATAGTCAACAGTATCTATAAAATACCAAGAGGTAGCATTATTTGTAATTGAGAAATGCTAGAGGCTTTTCCAGTAAGATCAAGAATAAAGTCAGAACAACCACTGCTACCTCTACTATTTGCCATAATTATAGCAATAGAAAAGAAAAAGAAACTGAGTGCCCAGACAAGGTAGGAACAAAACTGTCAGTTTTTGCAAATGATATTGTGGTTTACTTAGAGAACTCTAGAATTTCAATTAAAAAATTAAAAGAAACAATTACTTCAGTAAAGTTCCAAGCTATAAATAAAAGCACCAGCCTTTCTACATACCAATAAAACCCAAAAGAGAAAGAAAAATAAATTTCTTTAAAAGTAACACATTCTAGATAGAATGTATAAAAATATCTTAGAATCCACCTGCCAAGATTCTTACAGGAACCTATGAATATAATTACAAAATTTCTTTGCAGAAATAAGGGAAGCTGTAAATAACTGGAGAGGAATTAATTACTCACGGTTAGACTATGCTAACATGACAAAAATGACAATACTACCTAAATTAATGCATAGATTCTGTGCCGAACCAAAGGATTACTTTATAGAGCTGGGAAAAAATTAGTGATGAAACTCATCTGGGAAAAAAAACAAAAAGTCAAGAACTCTTAAGGAAAATAATGAGAAAAAAGTAAAAAGTGCCAGACCTCAAAGTATACTACAAAGTAGTAATCATCAACA